>NW_004955426.1:14636193-14652915 GCF_000276665.1 Chinchilla lanigera
TTGTGTCCATTTACCTATAAAAGCCTTGAGTTTATCTTTCTTTACAGTTGAGTAATATTCCATTATATAAAAGTACCACAACATTTTTATCCATTCCTCATTTGATGGGCCTTTGGGTTGCTTCCATGATTTAACTATTACAAATTATCAGTCCCCCCCAAGATTCAAAGATCCAATACAAAAATGGGTATATGAGATGATTACTCATGTCTCAGATAAACAAATACAAATGGCAAATTAGTACGTGAAAAAATGTTCAACATCATTAGTCATTTCAGAAATGTAAATTAAAACAACACTGAGATTTCCTTCATCCCAGAAAGAATGGCTTTCATCAAGAAATCAACCAATAGGGGCTGGGGACTTAGCTCAGCAGCACAGCACCTGCCTGGCAAGCGCTAGGTCATGAGTTCGATTCCCGGTACTGGAAAAAAAACCAAAAAGAAAAAAATCAACCAATAACAAATGCTGTGGAGGCTGTGGAGAAAAGGGAACACTTATCCACTGTTGGTGGGAATGTAGATTGGTGAAACCACGGTGGAAATCAGTTTGGGGATTCCCCAATAAAGGATGATTAGAGATCCCATTCAACCCAGCTATTCCCCTTCTGGGTATTTTCCCAGAAGATATGAAAACATCATATCACAGTGACATATGTGCACCCATGTTTATAGCAGCTCAACTTGTCATAGCTAAGTGATAGTTTATGAGAGGAAAGCCAACACAAACTTGAAGATAGAAGTCTGGGGTTTTGGAGTTTTACTCTGAGCACTATCTATAATAAAGTTTCATTGAAAAGATTCATTTGTACAGATGCCTTGAAAAATGAAGGGAAAATATCTTACTCAGGAGATTTTCCAAGTGCAGAAATTGCAACCACAAAGACCGAGATGGGAGAGGTTATGTGCAGTTTCAAGAACTGCAGAAGCACTGCAGTGTCTGATATAGAAGGCAAGGAATAGGAAAGACTGATAGGCAAGGGGTTTGGGAATGAGCAATTCACACAGGACTTTTTTGTCATGATAGTTACCTGACTTGATTCTTGTGTGATGGAAACTCCCTTCGAGAGTATTTCCCAGAAGACAAATGATCTGACATTGTATGAGGCTCATTCTGGCTGCCGCATTGAGACGAGGCTCTCTGTAGAAAGAGCCAGGCAGGAAAACCGTTGCAGTAACTCAGATGAGAGCTGGCTATATATGCATCAAATATTAGCAGAGGAACTCATAAAATCTTTGGATATATTTGTTACAAAGATTTCTTATCTTCTGTCATTTTGTTTCCTGTTGTTATACTTTACTTGCACTGTATTTTGATACTATAATTTTTCTTTCTGTATTTTTCTTCCTGGCATTTAAGTGGTGAATATGTGATAATGAAATAGCATACACTGTCTCCTTGCTAGAGTGCTACTACTAATGTACTTGTAAGTTCTGTCATTCCTTACTCTTGTGAATTATCATTTTGTAAAACTGGTGAATTAGTTAGAGATAAATTTATGGTTTCTATTGATTTTTTCATATAGGGTACTTGACTTCTATTTTATAGGCATTATAATTATCTAAAATTTTATCATTACATCTTTGTCACTGATTTTATCAATAATCATTTCTATAGATTTTGATCTATATATTTTTGAGTATTTTTGCTTAATTTTAAAAGTGCTTTTCTAAAGCATTTTTACAATTATCTGATTGCTTATGTATGCAAGAATAATACCTACAGTAAGCAAACAGCTATTTAGACAAAAGTGATATTCTTTTTTTTTGTTTTGTTTTTTTTGTTGTATTGGTGATTGAACTCAGAACTTGAGCTTACCAAGCAGGTTCTGTGCAGCTCAGCTATATCACCAGCCCAAGGGTGACATTCTTAAGTAAAAATAACTTATTTCCCTTGTTTGTCTCTTTTGTTTTACATTTTAACGAAGATTTAAAATCACCAGTATAAGCTCTTTGTTTTACTTTCTTTGCTATCTTTGTCTTTTGGAGTTTCAAATACTAAATAATGACATATTATATTTATGACATGCATACCATGATAAAATAAATACAAATATTTGCTCATTTTGATTTATAAGCTTATGTCAGCCTTGTGTAATATACATGTTTCTATGATTTGAATGTGGGGGCAGGGATTTAGCTCAGTGGTGCAGCACATGCCTGGCAAGAGTGAGGTCCTGAGTTTGATTCCTGATATCAAAAAACAAACAAACAAAAAACCAGAAACTATAATGTGAATGTTTCCTATCAAAATTCAGATGTTGCCAAAGCAATTATATTAAAGTGAGGGGCCTTTAAGTTTCGATAGTTAGGACATGAAGTTTCCTACCGTTAGTAGAATCAATACTCATAAACATTGTCCACATGGATGTCACACCTTTTTCTTTAACTTTCAGACTGTGTGCTGACACTCCTGTGCATGATCCACTTTCATCCTACAACTGAACCTTGGTTTTCTGAGGCCAGAGTTTCTTGCCTGCAGAACTGTAAGGAATAACTTATCCACAAAATTCCCATTTCTATAAAAAATGTTATTGGTATTTTGATTGGTATTGCATTAACTCTCTATCTCACACGTTTTGTTGTAGTAGCATGAAAGAGATAAAGACATTATTCTCCAAATACATGTAAAGGGGAAATATTTGAACAGATGTTTGTATATATTTGAGTTATGTGGACAGCAAAAAAATTTAATTAAGCCAGTTTCTTCATATTATGGAGGAAAGCATATAAATATTATGAAAATCATGAATTCAAACACTTATACCCAAAAATGTTTCCCTTAATTTCCACTGTAAGTTAATAAGATAGACTGGCTCCCAAGGGATATAGCCATCCCATCACTTTGGTTCCAGCAACAAAAGCTAAAAATTTACAAAGTCCATTAAGTGGAAGTATAATGTTCTTCTGAAGACAACATGCTTTGACTTCTTGTAAGTGAGGCTGTGCTCAGAGTATACATAGCTCAGTATAAAAACAGAAAAATAGGAAGGCTTTTATAAACTTCTTCAGCAGAAAACATAGCACAGTCCCTTGTGCCAAGTGTGGAAGTCCATCACAAGAGCATCATTTGTTGGAGTAGGCAGAATGGAACACATGTGTGATTCCAGTAATTAGGAGGCTGAGGAAGAGGATGGAAAGTGTCATTCCAACTTGGAAAACTTAGTAAAACCCTATCTCAGAATTTAAAAAATAGTAATGGGTTGTATTTTTAGCTCAGTGTGAAGTCCCCAAATACTACGAGAAAGAAAACAAATTGTTTCATCTAACCAAAATTTTTAGTATCAGCCCTACATTAAAGAGATGAAAGTGATGAGCTAGATGAAGTGTCCTTAAGTGAATTTCTGCCCTAGTAGTAACACTAGTGAACTGTTTACAAGGACAGGAAACCAGAAAAACAACGAAAAAAATCCCACACAAAACAACAAAGTCATTAGTTATAATGATTTTTTAATGATAGGTTCATTAGGGGCCTATATAGAAAAAAATAATTTGAATAAAGCTACCATATTAATAAATTGTCAAAGCATATATGTTCATCCTTTATAACATATACTTATTATAACATAACTTTATTGTATTTTACTCATGTATAAGTAAAATTTATCATGTTTTGGTTTTACTGATTAAACCTCACTTACTGTATCATTAATTTTTCTTAGAATTTCTGTTGCTTATATATCCAGTTCATCTCTGTTTGGTTATTGTTCAAGCATCTTTTATGTAAATGAAGTCTAAAATAGCAGACACAGCTTATATTTCAAAAATGTACCTCTTTTGTTATATGCAAATAATATTAAATTGTAGTGTATACAAAAATGTTAAGCTTAAAACTAAGTCAAATTTAGCTAATGTTTCCAGGATAAAAGTAAAATCAATATTGATACTTGTACTGCACCCTTAAAACATAAGATTTGGAAGGGTATAGAAAGAAATTTTAGGTATCTACAGCAATGGGATATTTTAAAAAGACCTTACAAAAGCCAGGTGAAAATTACTACATATCACACAATTCACAAGATCTCACAAAGTGGTCAGAACCAATATGTTTTTTGAAGGAAAGTATCCAGAATCTACAGAATTTAGAAGAGAAATAAAGGAAGATAATTTTCTTGGGCTCAAGGCAGTGAGAATGGAAAGGAGAAAACAGACACTGCACATGTGGAATAGACATGATGAAGAACACATGCGTGGATCTCTACTGAGAAACCAGAATCAATTATTTTTGACAAGTCTGTCATAGCAGAAAACAAAGGAGCCAGGAGAAAAATAACTACATTGAAAATAACAAATGAATCAAACATTTTACCAATTAAACATCTTTATTTTTAATCTAATATTCACATATTTACCTCAAAGAGAATCTCATAAGCATGTCACAGGGGAAAGTTTGCAGAGTAGCATAAATTATTTTTCTTAGTACCTTAATATTTTTGTTTTCTATCTTGCGAGGTTGTGTATGGGGTTGGAAGAAGGGAGAGTGGAAGCAATGAGGAGGTGCATAACCTTGGGGAGAGAATCTGTTTTAGGTAAGTTAACAGGGAGTTCAACGTGGATAAAATTAAATTCAAGAGAAGATCTGATTGTAGTGAAGAAGTAAAGTGTAAATAGCAGGAGAAAAATGATGTTGAATTTAACAAGTACGCTTTAAGGTCCTGGGGTGCAAATACCTACACTTGGTGGGTTTGGAAATAGCTGTGAGGCCAAAGTGACCGAACCGCTGTGAGTGGCAAAATAGTGCTTTAACACAATAAAGTGAGAGAGGAAGTCTATAAAGTCTAAGCCTTTGGCAGAGCAGCAGGCTTTCTTCTCCACAGCATTGAAGTCATGGGACGATTTTGCAGAATACTAATCTGCTACCAAAGTTTTACCAGAATTACTATGCCTTTGTTTCATTGACCCTAGAGAAATCAAGAGTGATTGCTAGGGAAAAGGTTAAGACATTTTTGCCATTGCCCACACACTCAATGGACTCACAAAGTTACTGTGCAGATGGAATATGATCATACTTAGGTTGTAAGAGTGGAGAAGAGAGATCTTTCTGAGAAAAGATCTAAGTTTTCCAAAAATGGTACTGTGCTTGCCTGATGTGGAGAAACTGGAAAGGAATAGGTTTATACAGGATCTTCTTTCACTGTAATTCACCTCTCCTGTTCTTTTACTCCTTTCTGATAGGCTCCTCTTGTTTATTAATTAAGAGTTGTGGTCACCTAAAGCCTTTTCATGCTATCATAATGCAGTATAAGTACATATAGAATCATATTTCATACAGATTATTTGGTTTTATTTTCAGAGGGTTTTATATTGAAAAGTTTTTGAAGTTTTCAACACCATAGGAAACTTCTCATGTCCTTCAGTTACATAGGGTGTGCATGACCTTCCAGGGTATGCATTCATCATGAATGCATTCAGATATGTATGACACTAACTGATATGAATTATACTTCTATTGCAAATTCTACTCAGATATTATTTATATATGTATATATACTCTTCATATTACATGTTTTACAGTATTATTAGAAATTTGTGTAATATTTCACATTTCTACCATTTATTTACAAGGTTACCCTTCTCCAAGTCATCCAGGTCTATACAAGCTCTTCTTTTTATTTGTCCTCTTCTTTGGTTCTGATTATTTTTATGATTTTACAGTTAAGACCACTGTTATTCTTTTTTTATTTTAAAGAGAAAAAAAACATAAAAAAAGATACAAAATTTCCAAAACAATATAGTAAGAGACTAACAATAGTTAGTACACTGCTTATTGTTGTTTTCAAAGTAGTTATGGATATCCTTGACTGCTCAGGAAATATATTCTTTCATTGAGTTATTTCTATCTAAAAAATCTGGTAGGTATATTATGCATTTCTTACATCTTGGTTGACTGATTACATTGCTTGAGTGGCCCCATGACTTTCAATCACCTTTTGTATTGTTCAAAGTATCTTTCTGAAGTTGTACCTGGGGACAATATTCACTTTTCCAATATGATCCTTTAAATCGTTGAAAAAGGTGAATGTTGAAAATTCATTCTAAGTACATCATTTATCAATTGATTGCAGCAACAGATTTATTTCATTTCCATTTGTTTTGTAAATCACAAGATTAGCTATATTCTTTCCTTTTTATTTGAAAGAGAAATAACTAAAACAAGATCACATCCAGTGTGGTGGAGCACAACTGTAATCCCAGCACTTGGGAGGCTGAGGCAGGAGGATCATTGCGAGTTCAAGACCAGTCTGGGCTAAAAAGTGAGCTTAAGGCCAGCCTGAACTGCAAAGTGAGATCCTGTCTCAAAAAGACAAAAAAAAAAAAAAAAAAAAAAAAAAAAAAAAGAGAAAAAAAGAAAAAGAAGGTCACAGAAACAAAGATATAAACAAAACAACATAAAAACAATAAAAATAATACAGAATTTCAAAACAAGGTGATAGGAAATAAACATTGGTTGTTATATTACATACTATTGTCTTGGAAGTCATTACTCAGATAACTAGATATAGGCATGGAACACTCATCAAACAATTACATATTAACTCTTCATTTCAATAAACCAATACAAATTAGTAGTACAATTATTTAAAGGAATAGCTATATTTTGAAGCTGTCATTCTATTGTGTCTTGGATACTTTTTTTCTCGCTGCTGGGACAAAATACCTGATGCCCAAAATTAAGGAAGGAAAGGTTTATTTTGCTTACAGTTAGTGGAGGTTTCAGTCCTTACTTGGCAGATTAGAAGGCAGAGTGGCACATGGCAGAGAGCTACAGCTCAGGGTGGCAGACATGCAGCAAAAGCAACAAAACACACACCAAGGCGGAATGGTGGAGGAATGGCCTCAAGCACCCTTTTCCTCTCCCTTACATATGCAAACTATCCACCTTAGGGCAGGTGTAGCTCTCACATCCATTAAACTCTAAAAGCCTACCCCATGGCCGCTTGAGGCTTTGGGGGGACACGCAGATACAAACCATAACATTCCCTCCCGGGCCCCCCAAAGACTCATGCCCATCCCTTCATACAAACAACATTTAGTCCATCTGCAAGAGTTGCCAAAGTCCTAACAGTTTCAGCATTGCTGAAGAATCAAGTCCCAAGTCTCTCCCAAAATGTAAGGCAAACTCTTAGCTGTGAGCCCCTGTACAAATGAAAAGTTAAATACTTCCAACATTCAATGGCACAAAATAAGCAGTACCATTCCAATAGGTACAAACAGGGGGACACAGAGCACTGGGACCAAAGCAAGTCCAAAATCCAGCAGGGCTGTTATGTCCTGTAATTCCACATGTGGCATCTGAAGCAACTTGTGGCACATTGTGAGCTCCAAAGGGCTTGCATGAGTCCACACCTGTGGCATTTCTGGTGGTTACAGCTTCCATGACTTCTCTCTTAGGCCTGCTTTGCTCCCTCCATGCAGCTTTCCTTAGATCATCCACAGCCCTGGCTTTTCTAAACTTCTGAGGTCTCCAGGGCACCTTCTGCTTCACACTCACAGCTTCACTCACTGCCCTCTCAGGGGCACACTGCCTGGCCTCCCAGGCCTTCTGAAATCTGGGTGGAAGCCTCTTTAACCTCAGAACTCTTGCATTCTCCATGCACCTAAAGCCAGAGCCACGGGGATGATGCCAAGGTCTGCTGCCACCTGGAGCAGTAGCCAAGCTTTCCTCTCTCTTGGCCACAGGGGTCGAGTGCCTGGATAGCTGGGCACCCTGAATCCAATTCTGCGGAGCAGGTTTTCTATGCTACCACCATTCTGGAGCCTGGTGCGGCCGCCGCAGCCATTCTGGAACATGGTGCTCTGAGGCTTCCTTCTCAAGGAAAGGTCTTCCACCTTTGCAGTTTTGAGGCTGCAAAGGGTGGAGACTTGCTGCTTCTTGTGATGCCCTCAGGCCATCTTTTCTATTCTCCTGTTCCTTCTCAGAAATGGAGATCTCCTCAGCTCCACATTTGCAGTCCACAGCATTACTACATCTTCCATTCTGGCCAAACTCACAACATTTTAAATCATCCTGCTGGGCTCTGTGTTCTTGATTCTCAATAAAAATCTGGCTAAAAGCCCCCAACAATAGCCATGCCACTGCCCCAACATTCAACTGCCTTGAAATTTCTTTTGCCAGATTAATCAGTCCTCTGCCGCCCTTAGTCTCAGTCTTAGGCAACATCTCTGGACATGAGTAAAATGCAGACAAACTTTCTGCCAAGCCATAAGCACACATCATCTGGAGTCCAACAACCAATGCAGTCCTTTTTCCCAGCAGAAACCTCCCAAACCTGGTCTTTACCAGCACGATTTCTATTAGGCTTCTGGTCTTCTGAGCTCTGACCAGAACCTCCCAAACAGAACAGCCAAAGGTATTCTACTTCTTCTCTTTCAGGTGACAACTCCAAACCTTTCTAAGTACTTCCCACAAGCCATTTCCCAAGGCTCTTGAACCACATGGTCAGGTATAGTCACAGCAACAACCCCACTCCTTTGGTACCAAATTCTGTCTTGGTTACTTTTTTTCTCTCTGCTGGGACAAAATACCTGATGCCCAAAATTAAGGAAGGAAAGGTTTATTTTGCTTACAGTTAGTGGAGGTTTCAGTCCTTACTTGGCAGATTAGAAGGCAGAGTGGCACATGGCAGAGAGCTACAGCTCAGGGTGGCAGACACGCAGCAAAAGCAACAAAACACACACCAAGGCGGAATGGTGGAGGAATGGCCTCAAGCACCTTTTTCCTCTCCCTTACATATGCAAACTATCCACCCCAGGGCGGGTGTAGCTCTCACATCCATCAAACTCTAAAAGCCTGCCCCATGGCCGCTTGAGACTTTGGGGGGACACACAGATACAAACCATAACATACTGTAAGTATTGCTCCAAGCAAAAATAATAATGTTGATCTACACAAGTATGTGTCTGTTTATTGGTAGATGTGGGGTTTTTTTGTGGGTACCATGGAAGTGGAGAGAGGTACATTAATAATAGTTTTTAAAAATAATGTTTATGGACAGTGCATGCCCTATTCTACATAATAGATCCCTGGACACATTAGTTCACATGAAATATTCTTTGCTTTCAATCTATTTGTTTTTAAGAATCTTTATTTTTTTAGAGGGGGATACCAGGAATCAGACTCAGGACCTCAAGAACTCAGGCTTGCCAGGCTTGTGCTGAGCCACTGAGATAAACCCCTAGCCTCCTATGAAGTATTCTTTGAACACACACACACACACAGGTTTCCACAAAAAGACAGTGCAGATCAATATGAGTTTGGGAGCTATAAGAGGGGTATTCAGTATTATGTTAAAAAATCAGATAACTTTCTGGCATATGAGTAAGTGCCTTCTACAAAACAACAGTAACAATAATGACAACAACATCAACCTCAATGAAAATTACTACAAATTTACTACAGAACAGCAGAAGGAGAAAGCAATATGACAACAAAGGTGATCATATGGACACAGAATAAGTAGAATCAGTCATCTGTGTATTACATGACATTAAATCTCAAGGACAACCTCATGGTTTCCTTGGTAAAAACTTAAATTTTATTTATATCAACAAAATTTTTCATACGTAATGTTTCTGGCTAGCTTACTAGATTTTTTATATAGTGAATTAAAATGTGGTTTAGCTGAAATACTGTAGTCATTTGAGTCATTGAAATTACTGAATTTCTTGCTGTCTTTTTCTCTAAAGCTTAGTAAACATTTGCAATAGTTAACTTGCATTTTTATGGATGAGAAAATAACACAATGATTGCTTGTCTCAAATGGTCACAAATCTGCCACGAACTTGAGGCTTAACTCATAAATGCCATGTGTCACAATTCTTGGAAAATATTTATTTTTTATTGGTGACATATAAAATACCTTTCATAGTGGTAGAGACTTTTATATTCATGTAAAGCGTAAGGGGAAAAAGAAAAAACAACTTTATTTTCCCAGATTGTTTTGTTGGTACTTTGTCTTTAAAGCCATTTATAAAACATATCATTTGTTGTGCTGTTACCTTTGCTTCCAAAGTACACATTTAATTTTATATTAAATCAAATAATGCTATAATTCTGAACATTTTTATTAGAAAGTAACAGTGCCTCTATTTATGCCAAAAATTTCTTGAAACATATATATTTCATAAAATATTGACTTACATGGAAAAATAATAATCTCCTGAATTTAGACTTCTAAATTATTAATGTAGAATTCTAAAGGAAAATGATCAATGTAGTATTGATATTTGTGTAATTTTTTAAATTACTGATAATTTTAGTGAACAATATATGCCCTTTTTTCTCCCTTTCTTATAATTTTATATTAGGTATTTTTAAATCTATTCTATCATACTTCAATGATAGTATTCATTTTTGTTAGCTTACACATAATTTTGTGCTAAGATTTGCATGCATAACATTTCAATTACTTTGCCTGAGAATAAAGTATATGCATGCATGAGTATGCCTAAAATACGTAAGACAGTATCTAAACCTACTCCACAGTTTTAATAATTTGAGTCCATTCAAAAGGTCTAGGCAAGGGCACTATACCAAAGGCATCCTGAAAAGACTGCAAAGCCTCAACCTGCAAGAACTGCAGTGTTCCATTAATAATCTCTCTTTAACCAAAATCACTCCCTTCAGTCACATGAAATCGCCTAACTTGGTCCACAAAACATTTTCTGATGATAATAGTTATCTATTGTCTGCAATATTTGATCATCTCCCAACTCTAATATAAAGCTTTTTGGAATACGTCATAGACTGGCATTCCTTGCTGAAGTAGTCTACATCTTTGCACCTTGATATAAAATGTAACTGAATATATCATCCACCTCTTTCAAAACAGCCACTGGCTATTTACAGTGGCATCGTTTCCTACAAGACTCTGTGCTTTTTGTTAGCGTGTCTAGTGCATAATAACAGGCAGGCAACCTGTGTTTAGAAGGGGTAATTTATTTACTGTCAGTGTACAAGAGCAAAGGTTTTCATTTTGTTTCTCTGGTAAAACTATACCAGTCACAAGCAAGTTAGCTGGCATGGTGGTTGAATGAAGGAATGTTCAGTCAAACTAACTCATTTCATGATATCTGCCGCTTTTTGCCTGACTAATGATTTTTTTCTTCTTCTTTTTTTTTTTTTTTTTTGTAAGAGCAGAATATATTTATTGAGGGAAAGAAAGCTGCTGTCTGAGAGAGCGACAGAAGGGGACTTAGGTGGGTTTCCAAGGAACCTGTCTTTCCTAAGCATTTCTATTGAGTAAATCCATGAGGTGAGGTGGGTCCAAGGTGGGGAAAAATGGAAAATCACAGGGTGGGCATGAGAAGGGGCAAAACTAGGGTCATCCAATAAGATTACAAGTATAATTTTTCAGGTATAATTGATTAAATTGGGAACAAATGGGGAATCGACTCAAGTAGCAAGCAGGCATGAATACAGAACAGGAGCTTTTCCTGTAGTGGGTTCAATTAGTGATTTTTTTTCTACCCTTTTCAAGGTGATTGACACTTATTTATAGCATCAATCTGTATTTCCCATCCTTGTGGAAATATATGGGTGCATGTGTTTAATCTTGTGTCTTGAGTTCTGGCTCATAGCTGCAAGGTAGCTTGTCTGCCATACTGGCTCCTTTGAGAGCCTGGCCCTGTCTGACTGCCTATAACATTTCTATCTAACTCAGCTGCATATAATATTCCCTTCTCTGATGGAGTATTTTGAACTGCCATGAAGCAATAATGAGCGATGCCTGCTTTGGCTTCTTCAGGCTGAAGGGGGTCATAGTTGTTGATTGGTAGTCAGAGATACTATCCAGAGGGTCTATCTAAAGGCCCTTGATAGACACCAGGCATTTTCATCTTGGGTGGGTAAATAGCTTTCAATCTGGAGGAGACAAAGCCAAGGAAACAATTAAGTATGCATGGGCAAAATAATAAGATCAACAGGATAATTTTAAATACAGTCAACAAAGATTTCCACCAAGAGGATCTAGTAATTGCTTCCCATAAAGAGGATAAAGATAAGGTCCAGGAGATTTCAGAATCTGACATACTCATGAATTTGTTGTATGATATACTAAACAGCTATTGAGACATTAGCAGAAGGATCAGGAATGTACACACAGCACTTAGTTTTTGCAATTGTACAAGTATCCTCTAAGTTGCTGTTAGAATGTCTAATGTCATCTGATTTTGGAGGATGGCTTGTTTTATTAATTTTCTTTGTTATTATTTAGGAGAGCAACAGGGGGCAGCTGCAGTGTCACTTAAGTCTCCCTGAGGATAGTTAGTTAAGGCCTTGACATGTATATAACTCTCTCTAGACACGATCTTGTGGATCCCAGTAAAAGGAATCTAAAAGGAATGTAATACATTTATTATAGATTTCATCTGTATGATTACTTGGGGTCTGGCATTGTCTAGGCAAGAACAAATTTTCTGAGAAATTAGAACACATTTAATCAAATCATGAGCATTAGAGCTGACAGGTAAGTTTAGAAACTATTTTTAAGGATAGATATTGCAACCTACTGGCTCTTACACCTTTTTACTTATGGAGTCTAACATTTTGTCATCCACTCCTCTAGCTTTAGTTACAATTATCTCTAAATTTTTGATGACTTATGAAAACTAGATAAACATCTTATTTTGACCGATGAAAAACTTTTAAGTAAAACTGCATCTGTAGTAGTCCATAGTGGGGACTGGGAGAAAACCAGGGAGAGAAAACAAAGAGATCTAAAGGTGGCTGCCTTTGTTGCTGCCTCAAAAAATAAAAGCAAAACAGACTGTAAGTCTGACCCTTTGAGCTCCAGGAAGAGCTCAGTGACTAAGTTCGTCTGCTACCCCTGTCAAAAGCCAGGCCACCTTAAGAGAGACTGCCTTAAGAAGCACCCCAAGCCATGCCCTGACTATCAAGGTAGCCACTGGAAGCAAGACTGCACTCTGAGTCAGAGGCCCAAGAACTCAGACTCATCTTTCCAGGTGGTCCAAAAAGACTAAAGAACCCAGGATTGTCTCCTCCTTCTGGCCAAACTCTCACCTCTGTCTGTCATCTCCATGGAGGGGCCCTGGGTAATCATGACTAAAGAAAAAATAAAAACAGCCTATCGCTGCACAGTGGCACCGGTCTCTTTGTCCTTCTCCAACCCTGACCTTCCTTCCAGTCTTCATATATCAATGAAAGCAGTCACTAAAAAAAAAAAAAAAAAAAATCTCACTTAAGCTATAAACCATTACTTTTAGTTATTCCTAAAAGCCCAGCTCTCATCCTGGTGAGATTTTATCCCATCTAAAAACTGTAACATATATATCCAGGTTGCCAACTAATCAAAATGACGCTGAGACTGGTTTTTACAAATGTAATATATATTGTTGTTCATGTTTCTTTTTTCTTTGTGGTTCCTAAAGCAATCTCTTTCAGTTTAAATGGGGACAATATGTTCCTCAAAGACTGATTGCATTTTCTAGCTGTGAAAGTCTTAATTCATATATACACTGGTTCCAACACTGTATAGCAGATCTGGGTAGACTATACATCACAGGGGTCAGCTTCAGAAACTCTTAACATTGACAGTTACATCCCCTGGAAGCTTTTCCTCTAAGACCACTTGTCTCAGTGGTACAAGATTTCCACAGCATCAAGTTCTGCCTTCAAAGATGCAATCAGCCAGCCATGGACCTAAAAAGTAGTGAGTTCTAGGCTGGATATGTTTTTACTAAGCAGGTATAGATTTTTGTTCTTGTCCAAATTTCTCAAAAATAAGATCTATCGACTCTGTATAGAACCTATGTATTGTATATTGTATAATATTTGTAATGTAGAAAATATTTGAAGTATGAGGAGGATCCACATATTGTATGCAAATATTTTACCATATTTTATGAGGGAAGTGAGCATCGATTTATTACTTTTTCTGTTTTGGAACTTCATTCTATATGTTTGAATAATTTTAATGCCTATATCATCTTTTTCCTGTGCATCTTGAGTAGTAGAGATTGAGGAATTTGAGATTTTGGTATAATCCATCTACAAATTTAGCTCATTGTTATAAACTTACATCACTACCAATGAGCAATTACAGACACCAGGCCTACCTAAGCCACTTTCAATGGAAGAAAAATTATAATAGAATTACTAGGTGGGAAACAGTAATTGCATTATATTTTCTGTCCTATGATAAACCATAAGAACAGATGTTCCTAGCCATGCAAACTTCCAAAACATTAAATATTACAGGTTTAATTTGAAAGTAATGAACTCTTGATATTGTTATCAATACTTTTGACATGTTTTGTCATATATTGGGGATTGAATATACTCCTCAGAATGTTGAGCACCCATTATAGTAATGCTGTTTGTTATCCTATACTCAGATTTTTACAACTTCCTTCCAAAAACACTTTGCTTTGCTATTTACAGCATCTAATAAGGCAGTCAATAAGATCAGGATTAATTCAGGGAATTAAATTTGGGGAGTAATATAAGGGATTTTACAGCTGCCACTGTGCAGTCTTTTGTACAATTATAACTTTAATTTTGCTCTGCAGTTCAGAATGAGGACTTTACTTTTTTTCTAAATTATAAAGAGCAAAAACAGTCCAGTTTTGACAAGTCACATTATTATATTCTTACAGACTCTTTCTGGAATCTATTCTTTAGCATAAGTGAGAATTGAGTGCACTAGTCCTCTGGGAAGCCTTTTTATGATTCTTTTGTGTCTAAAAGGAATTATGAATAGTGTTTTGCTTGTTTCTTTCATTTTAAACTACACTTCATAAGGCTGGATAAGCATAATTTTTTTCCAGCTGTTTCTATGGCTGCTTATTTTTTGAGAGCAGTCTTCACAGCACTGATTTCTAATTCATAGAACATTCAGTGCACATTGTTCTCACTCAGTGTGCATATTACTGAAAGAGTCTAAATTGGTTTCAGAAAGTTTAGGTAGTTAAAACTATAATGATGTATATAAGCCTGGTAATCATTAAGATAAAGAAAAATGCTATTTTGCAAATGCTTTCTTTTAATTTTCTGCATTAGTTCTTTAAAAAACTTTTATGGACAAGGATATTTAGCTTACTTTCATAAAACAAAAAAAACTAAATAACTATCTGTTATTCAGAATAGATTTGCACTGTAGTAACAATAGGAAGAGTTTTTAAAAGTACAAGATATGCAATTCTTGCCAATTAAAAATCATTATTAAAATAACAATAATATAATGGTAATATGTGCTGTTATTGACATAAACTTCCCAGTTCCTTTAAGTCAGTTCAAAATCTATTTCTATTTCACTTCATTAGTGAAAATTTTCAACAATTTTTCCAATTTTTCTTGATAAAGTACCATACATAATATACAAGAAGATTTAGGAAATCATTAGATATTTAGTTGAAGACATACCACTCTTTATATCGGCTGGCTCTTTCAGTCCTACGTAGAGACTTCAAATGTTTCTTTATTCTTTATGTTTCTTCTCGGAACACTTTTATTACAAATGACTCATTTGAGAATGTGATGAAAGTTATTCCTTATGAGGAAAGAATTAGACAATCCATACAGACAGTTTGAATATCATGGACATTGTACACAATTTTCCAATATCATCTTTGATTTTCTCATTTGGCATATATTTCAAATGTTAGCTATTCTTTGTACTGACACTCCACAATCTATATGAAGGAAACATGATGAGATTGTGTCACAAAGACAGTTTGTGGAATAAAATAATGGGTTCAAAGAAATATTTCTAGATTATCTGAAACTTGGAAACATACATTAAGAAAATTCCTACATACATCATTGCATGACCTAAATTGTTGAGTCCCACATACACCTCACAATCCCAAATATTTCTTTGTGCTCCCCTACTTTTAGAAGATGAGCAAAATTCAATAGAATAGGAGAATTTAAATACAGTTTCTATTAAGAAAAAGTTTAAAAATTTTAGTCATGTAATCTAAAATACTGGGGTAGAAATGGAATGATGCTTCTCTTTTCACGATAAAACACACCAAGCTGAAATAAGTAGCATTGCATTATATGTATACTTGAGAGTGACCATAATTTAGTGGCAAGTAACCCATTCAAATATCTTCCTTTCTTGCTCTGTGATTTACTCCAGGAAAATTGGGATCCCATGATTTAGTAATGAACACAAGTGTATATTCATCTTGTAATTGAGATTTGTTCAAATTGTGTCACAACAAACATGGTGGTGAAAACATTTACATTAATTAAAAAAATTGTTTCTGAAGTGAATGACCAACATTCCTTAAATTCATTTGGAACCAGAAGAGACCCAGAATAGCAAAAGCAATCCTAGGCAACAAGGACAAGTCAGGTGGAATAACAATCCCTGACCTGAAATTATACTACAAAGCTACCGAAATAAAATCAACATGATCCTGGCTATAAAACAGACCTGAGGATCAATACAATAGAACAGACTGGAAGAAACAGCCACAACCACAAATACAGTCAGCCATGTAATCATTGACAAAGAGGCCAAACAAACTCACTGGAAGAAAGATAGCCTCTTTAATAAATTGGAATCTCTTTAATAAATCTGGAAAAATTGGTTTGCCACCTGCCAAAGACTGAAAATAGATCCAAGTCTATCATCATGCACCAAACTCAAGTCAAAATGGATCACAGATCTCAATACTAAAACATAAGCACGAAATATCTTGGAACAGATAATAGGTTTTCTTGAAGACATAGGGGCAGGCAGAGAGTTCATGA
>NW_004955426.1:14653630-14666817 GCF_000276665.1 Chinchilla lanigera
ATATATGTGCACCCATGTTCATAGCAGCACAATTTGTAACTGCTAAATTGTGGAAGCAACCCAAATGTCCATCCACTGAGGAATGGATAGAAAAATTGCGGTATTTTTATATAATGGAATAATACTCACCTATAAAGAAAGATAAACTAAAGGCTTTTAAGTTAAATGGTTGTAACTGGAGACCATACTCATAAATGAAATAAACCAGATCTCCATTTGTAGGCAATGTATTGTCTCACTAGTGTAAGACTTGAAAGAGTGAAGAGAAATTAGGAGGTATGATAGACATTGTGAAACGAAAGGAAAATGCTCAAAAGTAAAGAACAACTGGGATGAGGGTAAAGAGAAAAGAAAGAAGGGGAAATTATATATGTGTGTATATACAGAATAGCTAACATAGTGGTACTACTGACGTCTATCATTAATGGAAAGAAAGAGTTAATGATTACTTATTTGATCAGTCTTGCATGTCTCTATTTATTTTCCTGAGAAACCACTTTGAACATATCAATACATAATACAACAACCATTATTAATTTCCTACCACTTTGTCTGTAATTCAGTATCTCTTGTATTGTTCTTATGTTATTTTGTGAATGGATGTCTGTTTGTTAATATGTTTTACTTCTTTTATTTTTAAAATAAATTTTTTAAAAAGAAGTGAATGACCAAGAAATCTCAGATGAATAATGAGGAGCACAAACAAAGTGAATGGATATACACAAAACAGTCATCTGAAAAATCTGAACAAGATTTGAAAAGAAAACCATGGAGAGTAGAACACATGGAAATATGTGCACCTTTACATTGAAATGAGACAAAGCATACTTTTTTATTTATTTATTTATTTATTTATTTATTTATTTATTTATTTATTTATTTATTTTTGGTTCTGGGAGTCAAACTCAGGACCTTGCATTTTCCAGGCAAGTGCTCATGCCATTAAGCTATCTCCCCAGTCCCCACGTGTATCTTTTAATGTCAAAAGAAGGTAACTGATAAAATTTCAGTGATTATTTTGGTATATATTTAAGAAAAAATGAGGAAATATTTATACATGAAAAATATGAATGCTTGATAGAATAGCATTTTGCAAGTCATTCCATATATACTAAAATCTAGTGGAGGAGGAAAAAGCATAGAAAAGAGAGTGACTCTTGAAAGTGAGAGGCAGTATGCTCCTGTGTTCCGTTCTTGTCAGTCTCTTAGCATCTCTCTGTCTCTCCTTCTATTTTTCACCTTTTATTCCTTCCACATTGTTATGGTTGATACATTGTGTCAACTTGGGGAGTCTAGAGGTTTGGCTAAGTGACTCAGCAGGAAGCCAGGGAGCTTACTTTGTATACATCCTGAGCTTATGGAGGAGGACTGCATGGAGATTATGTGAGAGCTACACCCTCCTTAGGTGGGGGTAGCCTGTTTACAGTGTAAGGGAGGGAAAGAGACTGCTTGCCACCAGTCCTCCCATTTGCTCTGGCTGCTTTGCTGTTCGGCTGCCATTTCCCACATTGTTCTTGTTGTTTTGCTATCTTCTGCCTTGGAGCCAGACAAATATGGACTGAAACCTCCACAAACTATAAGCTAAGTAAATCTTTCCTGCTTTAATTTTGAGTGTTGAGTATTTTCTCTCGGCAACGAGAGAAAAGTAACCAAGATAGAATATGGTACCAGAGGAGTGGGGTCCTTGATGGGACTGTACCTGACAATGTGGTTCAAGAGCCTTTGGAAACGGCTTGTAGGAAGAGTTTGGAAAGGTTTGGAGCTGTCGCCTGAAAGAGTAGAATTTGAATGCCTTTGGCTGTTCTGTTTCAGAGATTCTGGTCAGAGCTCAGAAAATCAGAAGGCTGATAGAAATCCTGCCTGTAAAGACCAGGTTCGGGAGGTTACTGTTGGGAAGAAGGACTTCACTGGTTGTTGGACTCCAGACAATGTGTTAGGCCTGGCAGAAAGTTTGTCTACACTTTGCTCATGTTCAGAGACTTTTCCCAAGACTGAGATTAAGGGCAGTAGTGGAGTGATTAATCTGGCAAAAGAAATTTCAAAGCAGTCAAATGTTGGGGAAGTGGCATGGCTACTGTTGGGGTCTTTTAGCCAGATTTATATTGAGAATCAAGAGCAAATAGCACAGCAGAATGATGTAAAATGTTGTGAGTTTGGCCAGAAAGGACGCTCCAGTAAAGCTGTTGATTGCAAAGACAAGGCTGAGGAGAAACAGGAGAATATAAAAGATGACCTGAGAGCATCACAAGAAGCAGCAAGTCTCTACCCTTTGCAGCCTCAAAACTGCAAAGGTGAAAGACTTTGCCTTGAGAAGGAAGCCACAGAGTGCTGTGTTCCAGAATGACATCAGTGGCCGCACCAAGTTCCAGAATGGTGGTGGCATAGATAATTTGTTCCTCAGAACTGGATTCAGAATGCCCAGTGATCCAGGCACTCAAGCCCTATGGCCAAGAGGGAGGAAAGCTTGGATACTGCTCCAGGTGGCAGCAGACCTTTCCATCATCCATGTGGCCTTGGCTTTAGCTGCATGGAGAATGCAAGAGTTCTGAGGCTAAAGAGGCTTCCACCTTAATTTCAGAAGAAGGCCTGGGAGGCCAGGTAGTGTGCCCCTTAGGGGGCAGTGTGCAAAGCTGTGAGTGTGAAGCAAAAGGTGAGCTGGAGACCTCAGAAGTTAAGGAAAGCCAGGACAGTGGATCATCTAAGGAAAGCTGCAAGAAGGGAGCAAAGCAGGCCTAGGAGAGAAGCTGTGGAAGCTGTAACCACCAGAAGTGCCATAGGGGTGGACTCATGCAAGGCCTTTGGCTCTCACAATGTGCCACAGATTGCTTCAGATGCTGGACATGGAACTACAGGACAATGTTAGCCCTGCTGGATGTTGGACTTGCTTTGGTCCCAATGCTCTGTATCCTCCTGTTTGTACCTTTTGGAATGGTACTCCTTATTTTGTGCCATTGAATGTTGTAAGTGTTTAACTTTTCATTTGTAGAGGGGCTCACAGCTAAGAGTTTGTCTTACATGTCAGAGGAGACTTGGAACTTGGACTCTTCAGCAGTGCTGATACTGTTAGGACTTTGGCAACTCTTGCAGATGGACTAAATGCCTGTAAACAAAGGGATGTACATGAATTTTTAGGAGGTGAAATGTTATGGTTCTAATGTAATGTAACGACTTTGTATATGGAAACTGGTTTAAAGAAATGTGTCTGATTGCCAAGTTGACAAGGGTTGGAGTGTTATGGTTGATACTTCTGTCAACTTGGGGAGTCTAGAGGTTTGACTAAGTGACTCAACAGGAAGCCAGGGCGCTTACTTTGTACACATCCTGAGCCTGTGGAGGAGGAGGACATGGAGATTATGTGAGAGCTGCACGCCCCTTAGGTGGGGGTAGCCTGTTTACAGTGTAAAGGAGGGAAAGAGACTGCTTTCTGCCATTCCTCCCTTTGTCTCTGGCTGCGCTGCTGTTTGGCTGCCATTCCCCCTTTTGCTGTTGTTGCTTTGCTACCATCTGCCTTGGGGCCAGCCAAGTATGGACTGAAACCTCCACAAACTATAAGCTAAATAAACCTTTCCTTCCTTAATTTTGGGTGTTAGGTATTTTGTCTCAACAAGAAGAGAAAAATAACCAAGACACTCATTTAGATGTCATTTATATAATTTACTTCATTATTTTTATTTCATAAAGGACAAGAAGTATTCCATACATTGGTAGAAAATAGCTAGGAGAAAAAGAACATACTTTTTCTGACTGGTAACTGGGTAGGAGTCCTAAAATATCAGAGGTTCTAAGAAAACAATAGGTTTTCATTGCCTACTTTCATAAATATGGACGACAAAGTTTATAAATTTTGCCTTCTGTGTGAAACAAATGGGGTTTTAGTAAACTATTCTACCAACATATTAGAGTGCAGCTACAGTCTTCAGTACTGAAACTTAGTTTACAAGCAAGACAATACAACATGTAGGGAGTGTTTAAATGGATTAAGAATTTAAGGAAGGTTATTCACCATTATGATTGTATTGGTGTCCATCTGTGCAGTAGATTTTGTTTTATTAAACTGAGAAGGATGGTAGTTGGTACATATATATTTGCAATTATTATATCTTCCTGTCCTTTGTGTCTTTCTTGAATATGATATTTCTTGAGAGATTGGTGGCCAAGAATCACTATGTTGAGTTTGTAAATAGCTTTGTTGCACAATTTTTCCTCTACCCCAGCTCTCAGTTTCCCCAACAATTTCTAAGATACTTTGTGTTATATACCCAGGGACACCATTTGAAAATTCTTGATTTAATGTATACAAGTAATTCTTGAAATTACTCTATTAAAATGTTGTCCATGCTGGGCCTGGTGGCACATGCCTGTAATCCACTTTTGGGAGGCTGAGGCTGGAGGATCACTGTGAGTTCAAGGCTAGTCTGAACTGCATACTGAGATTCTGTCTCAAAAAACCAAAGAATAAAAAAAATTAATAAAGTGTTGTCCAATGTGTAAGCCTCAAGTTTCCCTGAAGGAATAGGAGATAACATTTGAATATTTATATACTAGTGGTCTAGAATAACCTGTTTATACCAGAGATGCATTAATCTCACATGAAAATGCATTGTAATAGTATTCATCTTAAGAGAAATCATTTAAATCAATAATTTTTCATAAAGTATAAATGGGTTTATGTGCTATGTAGGTATACTTGCACTTAATATCTACTGTATATAGATATAAATACTGTACACATATTAATAAACAATGAGATTTTGAATAAATATTACAAGGTGCATTAAAAAATATTCATCAATGATAGCTCTTTCAAACAAGCCCAAAAGTCTTATAGGCAACAGGAATTCACTAAGCCATAAAATGGTCAAGTTACTGACATGTATTGGTACATATTGCAGGCACAGGTATGGTAGGGCAATCTTAGCAATTATTTAGATTTCTTCAGTCTGATAAAAGAGAGGGAATGCAAGTAGAAGTCATGTGATATCTAAACGCAAACAACAAAATTTTATTGGTTCCTGGAATGAAAAAGAAGTAAAGGGCTAGTCAAAAGTAAAACAGCAATAAAATAGCTTTGGGATAAATTTAAAAATGAAAAACATTTGCTAATATTAACAATGATGTGTTACATTTTTGTGTTAAAATTGGTATTATAATTATATGATATGTTATTCAGAGGTTGAAATTTAAGTATTAAGATATAAATTATCATGATGTTTACTACTTTCAAATATAGAGTATAGAGAAAATAAAAAAGAGAGCTCATGAAAGAAAAACTAATGGAAATATTTAAATTAATGAAGAATTCAGGATATACAAATCTTTTTAAAAATAAAAATGGAAAATGAAATTTCTTAATACACATACATGTATATGGAGGAGGAGATTTCTGATAACAAAATAATATCTATTTTAATAAAATTTAATTTTCATGAGGTATGACAGAATTTAATAAATCATTTTACTGATTTTCCTAATCAATGTGTAATATTTCTTCAATTTTGCAATTTGATCAAAATTTTAAATTAAGCTTAAATAAACATTCCAACTTAAGGTATATCTGTAGCATTTGCCAGGCAGAAACGTGGTCAAATGGTAGCTGAGAAAGTAATTTAATAGAAAATAGAGGGGCTGGGGATTTAGCTCAGCGGCAAAGCGCCTGCCTGGCAAGCACAAGGTTGTGAGTTCGGTTCCTGGTACCAGAAAAAAAAACAAAAAACAAAACAAAACAAAAAAAGAAAATATAATAAAGTTTAAAGTAAATGTTAGAGACTATATGTTAAAAACACAGAAATGTCCATTATTTTTTATAAAATGGAGGAATTATGAGCATAAGATTTGGCTTCTGGTTCTTAAATTTGAGATTCTAAACTAAAAACTAACAAACAGCATAAAATAAATGGCTGGTATTTTCAATTACTATTTGTAAAACTTGGTTATGAACAGGGTTGACAATATTTTAATTTATGGAAAAGCAGAATGTGTCATTGATTGCCAGTTTTTGTTCAGATCTAGTCTGATTTATTTGAAGAAAAAAATATGGTTTTCTCAAATTTGGATGTCTTTCCAAGCACTTTTTAAAAACTAATTACTTTTTGAATTTCAAGGAGTTTAAAGCATTTGAATTGACTTATAAAGGGATTAAGAATGAATTAGAAACATCTGTTCCTGACATTATTCTATCTTTTGTAATCCTCAACTTTATAAGAGCAATTTTGTTGTTATTTCAGAAGAATTATAGTCCTAGTAAATTGAATATATATTTATAAATAATTTACAAATATGTTATCAATGTAGAAATAGCAAGATATATGAGGTGGAAGTAGAAGGTTAGTAGGAAATTAATTTTGCTCCCCACAACATTGGAAAAAAATATTTAAAATCAAGGTAGATAATTATACTCTTTTAAAATGACACATCAAATACAAACTTCCTTCACTTTCCTCATGACAAGAGTCTTCTGAGTGTTACTTAAGTACTCGGCTGATAATTATATTCAGTTTCTGTGGACTATCTTCCAAGTAATAGATTTTACTGATCTTAATTTGCATTTTTAACCAAGATAATGCAACATAAAAAATGACGTTTAAGAGAAAGGAACCTAAAAAAGAGACTGAGTAGAAGATTCCACCTAATTTTAAAACTGGAATCTTTGACAAATAACCTGTCCCTCAAGCTATCCAAAACTGAGATATAAACTTATATTGCATAGAACCATTGTTATATTTAATTAATATCTGTAAAGGTAATGAAAGTAATATGCTTATTTATGAAATATTGCACTTTCCATTTTCCTAATGTGTTTTACTTGAATCTAGATATTTAAAGTCTTGGGGCTGGGGATTTAGCTCAGCGGCAAAAGCACCTGCCTGGCAAGCGCAAGGTCGTGAGTTCAGTTCCTGGTACCGGAGAAAAACCAAAAAAAAAAAAAAAAAAAAAAAAAGGGGCTGGGGATTTAGCTCAGTGGCAAAAAGCACCTGCCTGGCAAGCGCAAGGTCGTGAGTTCAGTTCCTGGTACCGGAGAAAAACCAAAAAAAAAAAAAAAAAAAAAAAGTCTTGTTTTCCTTTCCTTCCTCTTATTCAAGTCTGATAGAGCAATAGATGAACTGGCAGACAGATAGATAGAGGTGTGTGTGTGTGTGTATGTTCACATAATTATTCTCTATATTTATAAACATACACATAAGCATGTGCATATGCACAAGTATATTTTTGTCCTTTTTGAAATGTCCTCCCATTTCATCCAATTCTATTAATAATATTTTATCTTCTTTTATCTCTAATTTTGATATTAGCCATATAAAAAGTAATTCTGGGGGCTGGGGAGTTAGCTCAGCGGCAAAAGCGCCTGCCTGGCAAGCACAAGGTCTGAGTTCGATTCCCGGTACCGGAGAAAAAACAAAACAAAACAAAAAAAAAGTAATTCTGGATGAAGTAAAGAGAGACTTCAAAGTTGCAATGGGAAACCAAATTCTACAAATTCTCAAAATAAAACTAACAAAAAGGCCTTTTCCTTTACAACAATCTCTATCAGAGTTAGCTTGCTATTAGTAAGAGATTGTTAAATTTGATAGAGTTGAACACGTGGCATCGTTGTGGATGGATGTTTAAGATGTCTTTGTTTTTTGCATGCAACCTGTCATTAAGAGTCAATGACATCAAACTTAATTACTGTTCATGCTTAGGGGGAAACTAAAATCCAGGCACAGGAGTGTAAGAGAAAATTCTGACTAAATTTTGGTGAATAAAGAACAATTGTGAAAACTAATGACTGATTTGCTACTTGTCTTCCAATAAACACTAGTGTGCTGCATTGGAGCAAAAGTACTGTGATAATAAGTGTTCATTATTCTTTGTAGATTAAAGCAAAAAATAAATAGAAATTTTTCATCACAAAGAAACAAAAACTTAAAGACAAATATTTTTCAAAGACAAATGATGGACATCCAATTCTTTTCATTGTGTTCAGAAATTCAAAAAAGAATGAAAATATAAGGAGATCCAACATAGCATCACTAAAACCATATATTTTTATGTTTTTTTTTTCGGGGGGGGGGAGGAACCAGGAATAGAACTCATAACCTCAAGTTTGGCAGGCAAGCAATTAGGCCACTGAGCTATATCCCCAGCCAAAAACATATATTTTAAAATTGTACTTGGCATTGCAAGTTGCTAGTAATAGTTATTTTTTCTGGATTTTTATATTTTATGTTTAAGAATAAAAAGTGATCAATACTGCCTTCACTCGTATAATGGCTGAAATAATTTTGCTTGAAACAAGTAATTAGTTTCACATTGTTTCTCTTGTGTGAGAAACCTACAGGGTAAATGTGGAGCAAAATGCGGGATAGATATTGGGAATTAGGAAGCACTTGTTTAGATTAAAAGCCGATCAAGGGAAGGGGAAGGGGAATAGAAGGAAAGGAAAAGGGATTTAAAAATATAGAATGGAAGGAAAAATGTGAACAAAGTTTTATAAATGGTGAGGGGAATAAGGATTGAAGGGAGTGGAAGGAAATCTAAGGAAAGAAAGAATTAAGATATATTATGTACAGGTAAAAGCTCCCCAGAAAGAATGTGATCATTATGTATGGGAAACAAATGCTAATAAAAATGAAATGAAAACAGAGCAATTAGTTTGAATTTATTGATACACCCCTGTATGACCTTTGCTATATGCCAAGTATATTTATATTTGCCAATACATTTAACTTTTATTATACGTAGCATTTTTCCAGGTGAAGCAAAATTTGGTCTGTAGTTTTAAAAATATTTTTTGTACATTTGTGATATAATATGATTATAATAAACTATATATATATATATGTATACCCATAGCAGGAATTAGAATATGTAATTAGTTAATGTAGGACATACAGAGGTATAATTCTTAATAGGAAAGCTAGAATTATTTGCTCAAGAATATTATGGATATTGTTTAATTCTTTGTCAATAAAAAGATTAGCGGAAGTAAGAAATAAACTACAGCAAAAAATATTTGTTTGAACCCATAATATTAACACATTTGTAACTGAGTTCTGTAATTCCTATCTTTTTAAAGATAGTCATGTTTTCAATTTTATTATAAGGAGAAAAAATTAAAATCTTTAATTGTAAGATCAAGCAATAAATTTCAGCTGATCATAAGGATTTCAAAGTTCTTTATTTCATTTATATCAACAGGCTTATGCTTAGAAAAGACTTAGATAAATAGACACAAACAAATGTCCCAATATAGAGGCATGTTTGTGTTACACAAAAATAATTTCACAAGTATTTTTATTGTGTCCCAGCATATTTTTTTCCTCATTCAATCAAAATAATACTATAAAATAAACTTAAATTCTCTTAGTATTATTTTCATGTTTGAAATCTAGTGAATGAAATTCACTCAGGAATTTCTGTCAGCTAAATACAGTAGCTTAATTTAATTGTTTAGGTTCTGGAATGGGATAAAGTTAACATAATGATTACATGGAACAGTTATTTAAAATCTGTGTTCATGGCTGTCTTAGATACTTGTCATTGTTGATACAAAATACCCACCAACATTTAAGGTTAAAGGAGGAAAAGTTTATTTTTGCTCACAATTTTTAAATGTCCATAATGGGCTGACTCCAAAGCGGAGTGGAATTGCATAAGGGAATCACAAGGGAGAAAGAGCCTATGGCAAGCAGGGGAGAGACAGCAAAGAAACAAGCAGAAAGCTCCAGCAGCAGCAGACAGCAGAGGCAGCAAAAGCAGCAGGGGCAGCAGCATTGCCCTTTATATTTCATCAAGGATGTGAATCTATTGATGAGTACAAACCAGTCCCAACACGGGGCACACTTAATCCCAGGTTCCCACACTTAATTTAAGCATAATATACTCAATCCTAGCATTGCACACTCTACATTCAACCACCTTTGAAAATCCCCACCTATAACTGCTTGACGCTTTGGAGGAGCATCTAAATGCAAGCCAAAATACTGGTTTCACTATGCAATCTGATAAAGAAAAAGCTCCCAGAAGGAACCTAAAATATTATTTTAATTTACACCTAACGTTATTTGTTAGTCAATATCACCTAGATTAGGCCAATAAACGCACATGCGTGTGTGTGCGTGTGTGCTCATGTGCGTGTGTGCTCATGTGCATGTGTGCTCGTGTGTATGTATGCACATGTGCTTGCATATGTGTGCTGTGTGTGTGTGTGTGTGTGTGAGCTACATGTATGTATTAAAGAATTAGGTGTTTCAATTATGAAAAGTAAAAAGTCTCAGGATCAGTCGTTGTGATGCACAGAGGACCTGGAGATGGACTTCTAACTCAGCCCACAGTTTGAAAACCAGGGAGGATTGCTGTTATTTTCAGTTTTAGGTTAGAAAAAGCTCACATCCCAGTTCAAGTAATGAGGCAGAGAAAGAGCAAATCTCTGCTTCTTCTGCCTTTTTATTCATGCCCTAAAGTAGAGACATCCTTCTGTTCTGGGCAAGGCAGTTTTCTATAGTAAGTCTACCAAACTGAATAAAAATATGGCTTAGGAACACCATCATATAAAAAGCTAGAAATAATATTGAGCAAGATATGTGAATTTCTGAACATGTAATGAAATTGACACAATATAAAATACCACTTTTTAAAAATTCACAGTGAACAAATGTACGAAATTACTTCTAAGCCATCTTCATATTTATCCATTAAAATAAACATCTAGCTACAATGAAACGTTAACTCAATATTGCCTTGTAATCAGTTTGAAAAATTGTGGATGTTCAAATTTTGTTTGTATTGAAAGTTTTGCTAAGCTAAGCACTAAAGTAGTACAAGCTTTCACACTCATAGCCACTCTTCAGCAAGCTGGACATGTTACTTTCATTTTTAATATCATGCTAAGAAAGTGTAAAGGAATCATATTAACTTAATTAAAAATGTGTAGCCATTATCGACAAAAGACAGAATTACACTCGTATTTGACTGTACTCTTTGTGTTATAGTATTCTATTTCTGTTTTTTTATGTAAATCCTCTCCATCAGTAGAAATATTTTTAATTCAATGACACTTATCTGTACATTGCCTAGGACATAACTCACTGCAAGTGCATAAAAACACTAAATATTCAAAGCTAGATTACTAATTACCTTTATTCATGTAAAATTTTATGGGTGTTAGAATTTTCACCTTTAAAATTGAACACATGTTTAGTTCTATTTACATACAACATCACTAGTAGGGCTTTCTTCAGATATGCTTCCAAATTATTTTGTCTAGGTATATAACATTAGAAGATCTTTCATTCTAAACCAGTGCTTACTGGGAGTTTGGGAGCTACTAATTAAAAAATTAAAAAGAACAAAAAATATCATAAAAGTCAATATTCTTTGGCTTCATATGACATAGTATCTGATATGCCTACTATTCTAATATTAATGCTCCATTGGTTGCTGTATTTACAGGTAGAGAAGGAGAATTTTATGTACTTGTTTATATGTGTTCATGTATATACCTGACTGTAAATAGGAAGTACACAAACAAATATGGATAAATTTATAAACTATATTTGCATTGTTTTCTCTTCATGACACCATATAATTTTACTCTAAGTCAACATGAGTTTCTAGAAAAGTGCACTATTTGAGAATCATGGGTACATTGTAATCTAAAGAATGTTAGCATTTCCATGGTTTCCAAATGACCAAAAATACTCTGTCATTTCAATTGGAGATTATTTTCTATATGTTTTAGTATCAGTTAATAAATTTTATCCACAATGATCAATACAAAGATTGAAATTGATAATGCTACGATTATCACAACTAAATACTACTGTTATTCTCAATGATAAAATGCAAGGGCCTCTTTACCAGAACATAAGGCAAATTGCGTTGTATGATTAGTGCAAATTCATTGATAATTAGTGCAGAAACTAACCCTGAAACCTGGAAAAAATAAGCAATAAAGACATAAATAAAAAGAAGTGGAAACTGATGATTTTATGATTTAACTTTCGGTAATAAGATAAGATTGGAAATCTGTACCACTTAAAGTATGTTGATTTGCATTGAGATGAAAATTATGCAATAAAATTTCAAGAGGTTATGCCTGTGTATTTCATTATATAAAAATTTGAAATATTACTAAGCTTAAAATAAATAAGAATCAGGTAAACTGTATATATACATATACATACATCTACATACATATACATATGCTGTATGTGTTCCTTACCATAGTCTTAGGTAATAGGTATTATTATAACTTGTTTTTTATCTAAATAAGCCATAACTAAGAAATGATGACTTTCAAATTGTAACAGTTATTGCTTAGCATATCTATGTTATCAATATTTAGCTCTCATAAATTTTCTAACATTTAACACTTCTTATATCCTTTTCCTTAGAATATATTTGTATGGGGTTAATAGCGATTGGGTGAAAAAGCATTTTAGCGTTTAATCAGCTTGAGAAATATTGAATTAAATAATCATGAATGGATTTTATTAATCTATGTCTCCTCAGAAATATACATATAATAATGTGTGGTTGTAATAAAAAAGATGAATACAATATGTTGAATTTCAGAGGACTTATGTTCCATGTATTATATTTTGTGAAAGCTGATGCTTCATTCTTTTGTCTGTCTGAATAATGAAGGCTCTGTACTTCGCTCAAGCTGTGAACCTATATTACAAAATATTTTATACAAGCAAATAATGACGTACTAATCAAAGACACATATTTTAAATGTATTTTTTCATTTAGCTACAGTAAATTGAAAAGCAGTGGGTTAGTACATTTTAAGTTATGAAATCTTCAGAAAGTTGCTATTATTTCATTTTTGCTGTACATCTTACTGACTTTTAAAGTTTAAACATGTGCCTATTGTTATTGACCTTCTCACACAAGTAAAAGAAAATGAAAATATTGCTTGAAAGGAATTTTACTTGTAATAATCATAAACTCCTTCAAATTTAATTTCCTTCAAATAGTAATGATTTTAGTGTGTTAATATAAACACTTGAAAATACTGCTAAATTTTTAATTCTTTAAAATATTTCTATCTATTAATAATTCACTTGGTGAAATTAGACTTTATTTTAAAGTTTGTATAATTAAGCTCATACTGTAATTCATTTTTACATTTAGAGTAGTTTAGATTTATGGAAAAATTTTAATGTTATATAATTATCCTTAAATTGTTATATATTTATATT
>NW_004955426.1:14671697-14673025 GCF_000276665.1 Chinchilla lanigera
TGGTTTTTCTCCGGTACCGGGAACCGAACTCACGACCTTGCGCTAAATCCCCAGCCCCAGATATTTTCAGTTCTTATGGAAAATATCCAGAAGGGAAATAGCTGGGTTGAATGGACCTCTAGTCCTAGTTTGCTGAGGAATCTCGAAACTGATTTCCACAGTGGTTTTACCAGTCTTCACTGCCATCAGCAGTGTAAAAGGATTCCTTGTTCTCAGCAGCCCCATCAGCATTTGTTATTGGTTGATTTCTTCATGATAGCCATTCTTACTGGGGTGAGATGAAAGCTCAACGTTGTTTTAATTTTCATTTCTCAAGTGACTAATGATGTTGAACACTTTCTCATGTATTTATTTGCCATTTGTCTTTATTATCTGAGAAGTGTGAAATACTAAATTTACTGGAAGAGAAAGTAGGTAAAAATCTTGAAGATATAGTAATAGGCAGAGAGTTCTTGAACAAAAACCAAACTACATGGGAAATTCTTCAAAGAATCAACTACTTGTATCTCATCTTACTGAAAAGTTTCTGCACATCTAAAGAAATCACCAGCAGAGTAAAAAGAAAACCCACAAATTGGGAAAAAAAAATTAGCTGACTGTCCCTCAGACAAAGACTTCTATCTAGAAAACATAAAGAATTAAAACAATAGCAGGCACCCCAATTTCAAAGCAACAGTCCAAAAATGGGCATCTGAGATGGATGTGTGTTTTTAAAATCCTGCGTAATAAATCTCTTTATTCTTAAATTTTTTTTCAAATAAATGTAGAGAAAATGTCTTATTTGCTCATTGTCTTATTTTCTCTGATGCTTTGATGACACCTGAAGTTCCTTAAGGAAAGTTTATTTAGTTTACATTTTGTAGAGATTTCACTCAATATTCCCCTTTCTCCAGGACAAGGGGACACGGCAGAAGATAAACAGTTCACGGCATGGAAAGAGGAAGGCTGTGAGCAGCAAGCCTCCCCATCCATTCTGTCCCATCTAGGCCACAAACATTTTGGGTGGTGCCAATCACAACCCGGTGGACCGTCCCATTATTCACACCCAATCTATGCTAAAACAATTTGTGTATCATACATCCTTAATTCCATTATCACATATCCATGATCCATTACTTGCAAAAATTCTCACCTATGAGACCATGGGTTACATCTAGATACAAGCCATAACTGAAAATAAAACTAAAAGAAAATTCAAAGTGAGCCAAAATATTTAAATTTAAATATCTACTTTTGGAGCTGGGAATTTAGCTCAGAGGCACAGCGCCTGCCTGGCAAATGTAAGGTCGTGAGTTTGATTCCTGGTACCGGAAAAAAAAAAAAAAAAA
>NW_004955426.1:14673125-14684086 GCF_000276665.1 Chinchilla lanigera
TTGTTATATATTTATATTGAAATCTTATAATGCTATGCTTATTCATTGTAATTATGATGAAAAACTTATACATTTTCAGTGCAATCTGTATCCTTTGACCTACACTCAAAGAAGGTTTGAGTTCATTCTTTTGTTATGTTGGGTTTCAAAAATATCATAGTTCTGAAAATGCTTGATTTGTGATTCATTTCCTTCCTTTTTTTAAAATTTTCATTTTGAAATAGTATTCAATTTATTGTTCTAATAAAATTTGCCCTGGTCAAAGAAAACAGAGTTTATCCTCAATTTTAGTTTGTTCCTAAGAATATTCCTAGTGGATTCTACCTTTGCTAAAGAAGAACATGAACCCAAGTCATCTGATAACATAGGTATTAGTGAAAAAAAGTGTGACTTCTACCTATTTTCATCTCCCAGTAAACAAAAATCATGTCAGCTAGAAACTTCGGTGGAAGATATATATTTATTCTGTGAAAAACATGCTAACAGTTGAACTCCCATAATCTCAATTTCCACTTGTCTGAATATGAAGGGAAAAAATCCCAGAATGTTAAGCTGTATTTGCAAAATGTTGTTCCTACAGATGTCAAAAGTATGTCTCTCTAATTTTACCTTCATTATGCAGTGCCTTCAGGCTCAGGCTGTGTAACTTTTCAATGAAGCACTTGATCTCTATTCAGGCCCCTTAGGAAGATGTAATAGCAATCAGTAAATAACAGTGCAGAGGCTGTTGATTACTATTGAATAAACTAAAATGCTTTCCATACATTGCAAACTAAAAATGGATCACTCTCATCACTTATCTTTTTAAATGACATTTTAAAGTCTAAGAGCCTATTAATCAATGCATTATGTGATGTTTTCCAAAGATGTGCATGCAACTTGCTTAGGAAATAGAGGATAAGCAGGAATAATGAGACACTTCTGAGAAAATTAAATTAAATCAGTATTCATAAACATTAGGCACTTGATAGAGAATAAGGAAGAAGAAGAATGTAAACAGAGAGGTAATAGTAAAGTGGGAGAAGAAAATGAATTATTTATTGAGCAAAGATGATAGACCTTGTGATGATTAGTCTCAGTTTTTATCAATATTTTGCTTTCATCTTTTTGAAATGTAACTCTGAAAGGGTCACATGTTTAAGGCCTTCTTAAAATGGCTAAGTTTAAGGAGTGAACTATCTCTATCTGGATCCAAAATTTATGCTTTGCTTATCACACACAAGAATTCTGACATAATATCAATCTGAAAACATTTTAAAAAATAGTATTTAGCTGCTAATTGCATAGAGATTAGATTTTCAATATCAGTTTTGTTCCATATATCATTGTTAAAATGATTCTCATATATGATTCTCATATAAATACTTTTGAAATATCATTTTTATATGTTGAATGAATATGGAGTGATGGATATTTATTTGAATTATTTTCTCTGCATTTGTTATATTTTAAACAGTTGTATGAATGAAAATTGGCACAAATTAAATGGCAGATAATTAAATTTTACACCTCACAATGTGTTGAGATTTATGAGTAGCCATGGAATTCTCATTACATTAAATATAATGAATAGCATAGAAGATTAGAAGGGCTAAAATATAGAAATGTACTCTATGATGGTTGCCTGAAGCTAAAAGTTTATTATCATGCCATTCACAAGGGTGGTTTCTTGTGAGATCTCTCTCATTGTCTTCTGGATCACCATCTCTCTGATTCTTGAAAAGATCTTTCTGTTTCTGTGTTTTAATTTCCTTTTTATAAGAACATCTGAATTTATGGTATATGTTTATCATTTAATTCAAATTGATTATCGTTTTAGAAACCTTATCTTTAATACAATATCACCCTGAAGTATTATAAGTTAGTAATTTAACATATAAATTTTGGGAGCGTAATTTAGTCCATAGAAATCCTCAGGTCCCTTTTGTATTTATCTCTTCATCCCCTTCCATTCTTTACTTTTCCCAGGCAGTCCAAAATCCATGTGTATCTATTAGTAATTATTATATTTACTATTTTACTTATATAGTCAAATGTTGTTGGACAATGGAAGTCGCCTCAGGTTTGAGTTGTTAGAACACAGCTCATATGATCTTTAATAAGCATATTTTCAAGTATATTTTCCCTTTTTGCAAGTAAAATTTTAAAAGTTTAGAGAGTAGGTGAAATGTAATGCCCCAAACTTCTTTTCAAAATGTATCTGAGTTACTTTCTTCATTGCCAAGACCCAGTACTCATCATCTACAACTTAGGAGAGGTTTATTTGGGCAAATAGCTTCAGCTCATAGTTTGCTGGATCTAAGGCATAAATAACTTGGAGAAGGGACTTCTGGGGAAAGTTCCTCATGTCACAGTGCCAGGAGAGAGAGAGACAGAGAGAGAGAGAGAGAGAGAGAGAGAGAGAGAGAGAGAGAGAGAAGGAGAGAGAGCGAGAAGGAACTAATTGTGTAGGAAGTTCTACCTTTCTAAGTTAAGACTGTGACTTGCCTGTTGTGACCAGCCTCTACTTTTTAACAGCGAGTCAGTTATAGTGACTCCATGATCCATTTGCCTTCCAAAAGCCCCACTTTTGAATGTATGAGGCTTTGGGAGACATTCTCTATCCAAACCACAACATTCTATCCCTGACTCCAAAAAGACTCCTCTTCATTTCTTTATGAAAAATACACTTAATTCATCCCTACAACTCGTCAAAATCTTTACAGTTTTATAGCTGAAAAGTCAACATCCATATTCTTCTCTGAAAACTCTTAGCTATGATCTTCTGGTAACATAAAAAGAAGTTCAATACTGCCAATATACAATGGCATAAAGTAAATATTCTCAAGCTAAAAGGTAGAAATAGATGCATAGAAAGAAATAAGACTAAAGCAAGAATAAAACATAGAAGGGTCAACAGTAAATGGTGTAGCTCTATGTACAGGACGAGGACAATTTATGGGAGCATTCAGGTCCAAATTGATCGAGTTGTTCCAACCTTAGAATATTGCTGGTTGCAGCCCTCATAGCTTTTCTCTTTAAATGGCCTTGCTTATTAGTTGTAAGTTTCCTCAAATGTTCAGTAGTACTGGTTTTTCCACAAAGTCTCCACTATACTTTTTGTTTCACTCATATAGCTTCACATACTGTTCTCTCAGGGGCACACTAGATGGCCTCACAGGCCCTTCAGTCTGTATGCAAGCTTCTTCAAACTCACAGTTCCTGCATTCTGCAATCCTTTGAAACCAGCACCAAGTGGATGATGCTAAAGTTTGCTGCCAGCTTGAGCAGTGGCCCCTTTGGGTCATGGCTAAAGAGGCCTCAGAGTGCCTACATGGTTGAGCACTCTGAAGACAATCCAAGGCAACCAATTTTCTAGGAGACCTTTCTCAAACAGGGTGTCCTCATGGTATCTTTTCAAAACAAAATCTTTCACATTTTCACTTCAGAGTCTTTTAAGCTTCCCAATCACTTAGATGCTTTCAAGGCATCTCTGCTATTGTTCTGATACAAAATATTTGGTTTCTTTCCAATATCTTCCTCTGTCTTATTCACCAATAATAATAAAAAAAAAAACCTGTCAGGTGCTTCTTTTCTGATCAAACTCAAAACTTTAAAAAATCATTTAGTTGTATTATTTTATCTTTATTATTACTATAAAAATAGCTGAATGCTTTCAGGTGTACCCATGCCACAGCCTGAAAGTTAGACTGCAAAAAGTTTCCCCCACCAGATTAATTAGTACTTCACTCTCAACTGCAGTCTCCCAAAAAGAATCAGGATGTGAGCAAAATAAGGACAAATTTTCTGTGAGAGCATAACACATCATATTAACATGTGGTATTCAGTTTACATGTCAAGGGATTCCTTGTTCCAAATTTATGTCTTCTGATCCTGATGTTTACTACCTAAATTTCTTCCATCATTCTGGCCTTCTGAACTCTTATCAGAATCTCCCATCAAGCTTGGCTTATAGCATTATAGGACTTCTCTGTTTGACATTCCAAACCTTTCCAAACTCCGCCCATAAAGTAGTTCCAAAGTATGGTCAGGTACAGTCCTGGCAACAATCACACTTTGGTAGTAAAATCCATCTTAATCATTTTTCTCATCTCCAACATACAATTCCTGATATTAATAGCTTTAAAAAAGAGAGGTTTATTTAGGTTTATTTTTCAAGCCATGGTCATTCTATTCAAAGAGAGATACTATACTGCAAAGTGTTTGGTAAAGAAAAGCTGTTCACTTCTCATCTCATGATAGCCAGGAAGCACAGAGTCAAGGGAGGAGCTGGAAAGGGAGAAATATATTTCCAGGATATACCCCTAGCGACTCCATTTTCTGACAAGACCCAATTCCCTAACAGCAAGTCAACTATGGTGTCCCCATGGTACAATCTCCTTACTATAGCCCAGCGTTTGAATCTATAAGGCTTTGGTAGACATCCTCAATCCAAAGAATAACAGAGTGGTTGGGCAGACTGCTTTTCCACTATTAGTATATGAGAGATGCAATTTCTCCATATTTTTCCAACAGTTGATATAATACCTATTTTTAATTTTAAATACTCTCCTATATCTATGAGTGTTCATTTTCCATGATAATAAACAATAATTCTGAGTATCTTTGGAATTCTTTTTCCTTCGCTTTTCACATATTCTGACTGGTGCTAGATCTTCTCTGGTTTTCTATTTTCAGTTAGTGTCCATTTCCTTATTGAATATCATACTTATTCAAGAGCTTTGTGAGTTTTCAATATATTGTGAATATCTTTTTTTTAAACTGTATATTCACTAGCTCATAAGAATTTTCTTCATTATAATCTTAAGAGACCACTCTTATACCATGCTGTTCAGAATTGCTGAAATATTAATTTCCTGTAGTTTATGATATCTAGGAAAATACTGCAATCAATACATTAATATATCTACTGTCTGAGATAAATATCACATATATACATTATAGTTTTCAATTCTGAAATTAATTTTTGACCATAAATTTTAAAATATTAATGAATGCAGAAGATTGCTATATAAAAATATATTGAAAGGAAAAATATTCCTTTTCATATTTTCTATGATCTCTCAATAGAATTATTTAATTAAAAAATTATAAAAAATGAATGATGGACTTCATGGACGATAGTTTAAATATTTTCTAAGAAATGTCTCAGAAAAATATATCAATGAAGATTAAATTAATTCATATATGGGACAATAAGAAAATATTATGTAATGTATTATGAAAACATTAATTTTGAGGCACTATATCCTATGGAAAATGATGAAATAGTAATTTGTAATTTAAATCTAGTCTGATTGAGTGGGCTAAAAAGAGAAAATTTCCCCTGTATATTTATAAATCAAGAATAAAATATTCAAATAACTAGGAGGTATGATAAACATTGTGAAAAGAGAGGAAACTGCTTAAAAGTAAAGAGCAACTGGGATAAGGGAAAAGAGAAAGGAAAAAGATGGAAATTATGTATATATGTATGTACAGGATAGCCAACATAATTGTACTACTGACTTTTATCACTTTATTGAAAGGAACAGTTAATGATTAATTATTTGATCAATCTTGCATGTCTAAATTTGTTTTCCTGACTAATCACTTTGAAGTTATCAATATGTAATACAGCAACCATTGTTAATTCCCTGTCACCTTGCCTGTAATTCACTATTGCTTCTACTATTCTTGTGCTACTTTGTAAATGGCTGTCTAATTGTTAATAAGTTTTTGTTCTTTTACTTTTCAAATGAAATAAGAAACAGTTGTATAATAGTATAGATAGATGCCAGCAAAAGTACGATAGGAAAAAGTTGTGAAATTCCCCCAAATTTGGGAAAATTCATTTATTCTAAGCAAAAATGTTAGAGAAAGAGAAAATGTAAAGTTTAGAAAACTGATTTTCATGTGAGTAGTTTAGCAATATTATCAATAAATCCTAAAATGGTATCAGAAATTTAGGATAAAGGTAAAAGTATGGATGAAGAAAGTCTATAACAGCCAGGAAACAGACAGAGAAAGCAAGAGAGCTAGAGTAAGTGATGTGTCTTCCAAAAGCAGGATCCAAGTATTCCATTTCTTCTAGGCAGGCCACACCTTTTAATGGCATATTCAACTAGAAAGTTTTTAAAAAGATATGTCTCCATCATCCAACCACCTTCTGGAAGTCTCCACTCTGAACACATCAGATATTGTGGAAACAATTAAATCTAAAATAATGCTTTATTAGAGAAGTTGGTGGAGATACCACATAACCAGTTGCCAAGATCTCACATTAGGAGTATCATTGGTCAAGTAAAGTTTCTGGGACCAGAATACGATAGTGTTTCAAATGAATGTACTAGATTTTAATATCATAAACACTTTCTCTGTGACTCTATTTTGATGAAGATAAGACATGTTGCAATGTCTGCATCCTTGATGTTTCCCATGACACTGGACTCATAAAATGTGAATTCTTTAAACTCTTCAAACTCTGTATATCTAAAATGGAATTTGCCATACTGTCCTCTCACTTCTCTCACCAAACAATTTCTGTTCCAGCAACAATATCTGTTGATGTTCCTACCATATTTGTAACTATGAAAATTTGATATAGGATTCATTTAATTTTCTTTCCTTTTTCTTTTCAGTCAAGATAGTTGATTCACTCAATTAAAAGTGGATAAAGTGTCCTTTTTTTCCTGATTGCAGGGGTAATATGTTTGGGCCCATTTTTAGAACAGATCATTCCCAATTAGTAAATGTTTATTTTTAAAAGCCATTTTGCTTAGGCCTGTTTATGATGATGTCATATTTATTTCTTATGTATATATTCACAGAACTTTTCTGCACATCTTAATTTCAAAATCGTCTTACAAAATCTTTTCCTTCCAACACCCTGTATTGTTAATGAAACCTTTATATTATATCTTGCAGTGTAATTTAATTTGGGGAAGAAAAAAGATATATTAATCAAGTTTTTATTTCAGGAAAATTTGTACATTGTTAATTCTGTTGTTTATGGTTGTAAATAACATAGAAACATATTAATATGAACTAATTTAGTTATTATACTTCTTTTAAGGTTCATTTTCATTTTGAGTTATAGCCAAGGTATTTGTAATTAACCCATCAATTATTTTTGTCTTTTTGACACAGGATTTGGCTCTGCAATTCAAGCTGACCTTAGCTCACTTTGTAGCTTAGGCTGATCTTGTACTTGAAACGATCCTCCTACCTCAGCCTCCCAAGTGCTGGGATTACAGGAATGCGCCACCATGCACAGCACAGATCCATTAATTTTTACCACCTCTTTTAGCAAGTTTATTGAATGTTTTATTCCTGTTTTGTATATTTTTAATACTCTCAAAAATATTTATCAGGGCTGGGGATATAATTCAGTGACATAGTACCTGCCTGGGAAGCATGAGGTCCTGAGTTCAATTCTTGGTTAAAAAAAAAATTACAATATTAAGCTAACCTGTGATCTTAGGAATTATTTCCTCTGAGTAATTCCTTTCCTTATTTTTTTCTTTTCTTCTAATAATGATGAAGTCACAGAATCAGCTAAGCATCACTTATGAAAGTAATATGTGATTTTAGTTACTATTAAACATAGAATATTGAATGGATATTTTAAAAAATGCATGTAGATCTTCACTGTATTGTGTTAGAATTTGTGAATTAATTCACAGTTGCAGTAAGATGTGTGTATAAGTGTACATGTGTTTATACCTATGTGTATATTCCTGTAGATTAAATATATAAATATACACATAATATATAAATAGTAACAAATATGTAATATATAATAAAATACATAAATTTTAAGCCAATTTTGCTAACAAATAGCAATAATGTTTAATAAATAGAAATTTTAGTTGTGGCACATTGAAGATCAAGTCAAAATTTGCAAATCTAGCTTGACTGTTAATTTTAGAATTTTTAAATTAGCAATATCTTCACAACATTAAAATGCTTTTAACTTGAATCTTAAAAAAAGAAGACTGTAAAGTCTGATTTTCTGAAGCAAGTGTGTTTAATCTCACTTAGAAAAGAATTTCTTAGTAACTTCTGTGAGATTTATTGAAAATTAAAATGAAGGGTATACCAGTCAAGATTTTAATATGGAAACAGATATAGCACAAGATATACAAATGCATAAGAAATTAAAATTTGACTTATGATGGTCAGCCACAGAGTTGGATGAGGAAGTGTGTAGAGGGTGTCTGCATTGTAGAGGCTGAAGAGTTCAGTCCAGCATCTGGAGTTCACTGCAATGTTCTTTGCAAGCCCATATCAGGAGTCTGATGGTTCTGTAATGGGATGGCTGGCTGGAGAATCTATGCCACAAGACTAAAGTGTCTCCAGCAGAAGCTGAACAGTCTACATTAGCAGCTAGGAGATGATGTTCAAACTGAAGGTGAAGACTGGAGCCCCTGTGAAGAACCAGTCTTTCCTCATTTCCCTTTTATTTTACACAGACTGCCTCCCCTTTGGTGGGTGTAGCACCTACAGGATCACTGTCCACTGATACAGCCTCAGGATGTTCACAAAGTGAGACTCCTAAATTTGCATTACCAGTTAGATTCACTTGAATCCAGATTCTCTAAATCTTGCAATGATATTGAGTTACAACAGCAGATTCCCCACTTTTATGTTCTTCAGACTTCCACTGAACATGTATTTGCCAGCCTCTATAATTGTGTGGGTCAAATTTCCTAAATGGTAATATTAGGTATGCCTTTTTATATCAAGTTATCTTAATTTTCTTTGTTCTCTGAGACACTCAGGTTAGTTTAGTGTGTAAACTGGGGCAGAAGAAATAAAGTAGTGTTGGTTTACAGATTACATTATTGTCTTTGTAGAAAATCACACTAAAGCAACAAAAATAAAATTCTGGACCTACTAACTTAGTTTGGCAAATCTTCTGGATATGTTCAGAATAATTTAAACTGGAAATTAAGATTATAGTACTATTTACATCAAGACAAAAACTAAAATACTTTTTACAAACATAATTAGTATTATATGCTTAATTTCCAATGTCAATTATTTATTTTTATCATTTAGGAAATTTGGCCCACACAAGTATAGAGGCTGACAAATATATGTTCAGTCAAACTCTTTGGAGCTCATGATTTGCAACAGATTACTTCAGATGCTGGATATACCTCCACGTGCTCTGTATCCCTCTGTTTATAACTTTAGAATGAAAATTTTTATCTTGTTTCCTTGAATGTTTAACTTTGTTTTCATTTGTACAGGGGCTTGAAGAGTTTGCCTTAAATTTCAGGAGAGACTTGGGATGTGTACTTTTCAGCAATGCTGAAACTATTAGAAACTTGGCAACTCTTGCAGATGGACTAAATGTTTTTTACATCAACGGATGTGCACGAGTCTTTGGGGAGTCAGAGGGGGAATGTTATGTTCTAATACAATATAATGTTGATGGACTGATAATGTTGACAGACAATAGTAGTTCTTAAAGATTGTTAAACCTGTGTTCTAATGTTCAAGTTGTAAAATTTTAAGAATAAGTATGTCTTTGTATCTGTAAATGGTGTAAGAAATGTTTCTGGTTGCCAAGTTGACAGGGGCATTGTTGTATTGTTATAGTTGATACATTGTGCCAACTTGAGAAATTTTAACTAAGCAACTCATCAGGGAGCCAGGGTCCTTACTTTGTGAGCATCTTGAGCCTGTAGAAAAGGACTGCTCAGAAATGGCGTGGGAAGATAGCCAGAATACAATATAAAGTAGGAAAAGAGGCTTGCCCAGGCCTCATTTTTGCTCTGGTTGCTTGTGCTCCCATCTGTCAATTTAAATTGTTGCCGTTGTGCCATGCCACCCTGCTTTGGAGCCAGCTAATTACGGACGAAAACGTCCAAGAACTGTGAGCTACATAGACATTTCCTTCCTTAATTCTGAGTGTTGAATGTTTTGTCTCAGCAACAAAAGAAAAGTAGCCAAGATAATCTATAAATCATCTTAGAGGATAAAAGACAGAAGCCTGATCTTAAGAAAGGAAGTAGACAGGGATCTGCCTTTGTCCTGTAAAATGAGTTAGATTTTTACCTCTGAAATGATCTATCACATTTCTGCCTATGGCTGGGCCACAGCGCTTGTCTGATAAAGAAACTCCAAACTTTATATATATTTAAAAATTACTCAGATTTCCACCACCTAAATACACATATATATTCCCAGCTCCAGACTATAAGGCATCTCACTCTTTTGGGAGGCTACCTGCTTTTTCTTTGGATGTGCGTTTTTATTTTGGCTCTAAAGAGATGTATTTTTTATCTTTTTCTTTATCAATTTTTTTTAAAGATGAAAGAACAAAAACATACTAACAAATGCACATACATTTACAGAATACAAAAACAATGCAAGCAATACTGAATTTTGGACAAGGTGATAAGAAATTAACAATGGTTGTTGTATTACATACTGATACCTTCAAAGTAGTTACTCAGGAAAGGAAATATAGACATGTAAGACTGATCAAACAATTAAACATTAACTGTTCCTTTCAATAAAGCCATAGAAGTCAGTAGTACAACTATGTTAGCTATCCTGTGTATACATATATACATAATTTTCCCCTTCTTTCTTTTCTCTTTTCCCTCATCCCAGTTGTTCTTCACTTTTGAGAAGTTTCCTCTCATTCCACAATATTTATCATGCCTCCTAATTTTTATTCACTCTTTCAGGTTCCTACACTAGTGAGACAATATGGTAATTATACATGAAGGTCTGATTCATTTCACTTATACGTGTGGTCTCCAGATGTGACTATTTATCTGTAAAAGCCTCAAGTTTATCTTTCTTTATAGCTGAGTACTATTCCATTATATAAAAATGCCACTACTTTTTTATCCATTCCTCAGTGGATGGACATTTAGATTGCTTCTACGATTTAACTATTGCAAATTGAGCCGCTGAAAACATGAGTGCACATATATCGCTGTAATATGATATTATCAGTT
>NW_004955426.1:14685451-14725945 GCF_000276665.1 Chinchilla lanigera
AAAAAAAAAAAAAAAAAAAAAACACTTTTTGATTAAAATTGCACTAATAACACTATAAATTTGATTAAAATTGCACTAATAACACTATAACTTCCAGAAAGATCTATATATCATATTCAATGCTCTATTGTAAGTTCTCCTGAAGTGAGCACATGTATGCAATGCCTTTAAATAATTCTTGAATGAACATGAAAGGCTAAGTGACTAAAAGACACATAAAATCAAATGATCGTGAGAGAGACATTTTCTTGTTTATCAGATGATAAACACTGACAATGCTGCTACTAAGAATTTTCATTAAGGATATGAAGTGCTTGACATTATGTCATATCTGATAAATATTATAATCATAAACTTTAAAATAGAACTTTGTTATCAATGAGTTAATCTTTTATTCATTTATGTAGTTTTCATAAAAATTTACAGATTATTATCATCCTTAGGCTATTCCTCCTGACTATATGCTAATATTTACAAGTCATCTTTTGACATGATTACATTTATATAGAAAACAAAATAATTACAGATATCTTTTATTTGCTTGTAAGAAATGTAGAACAAATCTTAAGTTGTACTTATATCTAAGATACATGAGAAGGAATGCTAAGAACTTATTCTTATTAGAACTGCATTTAATTTTCTAATTACTGCATTTAATTACAATGATACAGAAAGCTACAATGATGAGCAATGCCGTCAAAGTATTAAGGGACCCTGAGTACTAATTTCCAATGTGAAAACCATGGACTAGCTAGAAAAATGAGAAAACCTGTTTTTAGGGAACATAAGGATAAAAATCCTGATACAGTTCATACAGAACCTGAACTGAGTGGGAAAATGCAATTAAAAGGTTATACTTAACTTTCTCAAAAGGTTTACTCTCACCACTCCTTCATAGTTCTGCATTTGTTCTCTCAGCTCACATCTATGATTAATTTTAACCTCAAGCCAATAAGATTAACTTACTTGAACACTGAAGAGAATGTAAGTGATCAACATTTAGATATGTCTCATTGTGTAACTGTGGGATCACTTTTCCTGAAGCAAAGCTACAGGCAGAATTTAATAAAGAAAATTAAATTATAAAATTATAGCAATATTTGAATCATTGTCTGCAATGTATTTAGAATGAGAGGTGTGTACTTATGAATCCCTGATGTTTGAGATGGAGATCAGAAGGAAAGAGTGCTATAATGTAGACAGATGGATGTAGTATAGGGTTTTTGATGGTTTAAGAAGAATTTTTCATGGCTTACTGAGTAAAAATATAATAATGTTATCCTCCTCATGTATGCATTACTAATGAGAATGGCCATTTATAAAGTGACAATAATGACTTGTAGTGTTTGCTAATGAAAAGACCAGATATTATAAGCTATCACTTATGAATGATCTAACCTTCTTAGTTTATTTTTGAGTATTTTTGTAAGTTTTGGAACGTGCATACTTCCACATGTGTATACTAATATAATAAAATTTAATGAAAGTATTCATTCAGGCTAGACTATTGATTTATGAACCTCAATAGGTCACTGGGCTTATTTCCTGAGCAATATAATATGCAATAACTTTTCATAATCAATTATACAGAAATATTGAAATAAATCACAGCTCTCCTGCCAAACTTCTGTCAGCAAACCAAACAAAAAATTAAAATGAAGCATTTGATTTTATTCCATTTCTTCTCTGTACTCTTTCTTAATAAAACCAATATCCATTAAAGAAACAATCAGAAATGTAGCCAAGGTCAATTGCTGTACTTATCATTGTACAAAATTATCAGAAGAGCAAATACATAGCTTTGAATGAGAAATAGCTTTGTTTACCAGGACAAAAATTATTGTATTTAAATAATCAGTTTAACTGGAAAATTACTTGCTCCTATGAAATGAATCACTTGACAGTTCTGTTAATAGTAGTAGGGTTTGGGTCCCCGCCACAGTGTGGCTAAACAAATCATTCTGGTCCCAGGATTTTAGCACAGGGAGTCTTTTTCTCAGTCCTTGGTTTTATCCTTCACTCAACTATGACAAAGTTTCTGTTTGAGGAGCTTCATAGAAGTATTACTTCCATACTTAAAACAAAGAAGGGGCTGTGGATTTAGCTCAGCGGCACAGCGCCTGCCTGGCAAGTGCAAGATCATGAGTTCGATTCCTGGTACTGGAAAAAAAAAAAAAAAAAAAAAAACAACATACTTAAAACAAACAGTAAAACTCCTAATGCATATTCTAGTGACAGAATAGGCAGTATTCATCAGGGTGGACTTGAACTCCTCCTTTTATAGGAAAGTGAATTACATGGTAAATATAATCTATAGTTTCCTATCCTTAATTGTGTTTTCTGGCAAAGTAGAAGGAAATATTACTGGAAGGAGATAATTACATAGTTCTACAGATATTTTGGAAGTAAGTTGGCCTTCAGTTGTGCTTCGTTTGTCCTATAAAATTTTACAAAACTTACTTTATATGAATGTTCTAAATTTGATATTGAAAGAGAAGTAAAAATCTAAGTATTTTTTTAAATCATGAGAAAATACTGTATTTGAAGTTCGTGGATAAACAACTATGAGACGAGATCTCATCATACTTGATTCTGCCTAAACAGGTAAGTAAGTGCAAGTCACCTAGGTACTTACTATGATTTTTAAGTGTTTCCTTTCAGTTGCCAAAATATATAATTCTTGAGGGCTGATTTGACATTACTAAGGTTCCACACAGGGGCTCAAATTAAGCAAATTTTGGCACTTATGAAAGTATTTTATTTTTCCTATAAGTATGTATTCTATTAACATTGTAGGTTCTGATTTACAAAATATGTTCAAACATTAAATAGTGAAAAGATTTAATGAAATATGTAAATATTGGTATATGGATAAAATTTATTAATTCAAAAATTTAGCCTGAAGATTGAAAACTTTTATCACTTTAGATAATGTGATAAATATACTCAATCTTGTCATTGATGAGTAATATAAAGAACTCTCAGACCATAGAAATAATAAGGCCACCCATGTCATTGGTATAGGACTGAAATAATCTTCATAATTCCTGTGTATGTAAACCTATATTATTTCTGAAATTCTTAAGTGAATGGTGAATTAGACAGTAACCCATGTTTTGCTATCACTAAGAATACTTTAAAATTAATCATTTAACTTCACCACAAATAAAATATTTATCAATGTTCATTATTTTATACTTATCTAGGTTTTATTTGTGTTTCACCAAAATTTATATTTCAAATTTTGTCATTGTTTAATATCTGAGAGATAATAATCCACCAAATTAAACAATTATTTTCCAGCGTTATGAATATGAGGCTGCAAATATTAAATGAAAAAAATATGATGATGCGTTCATTGTTGCATTCCTAGGCAATATATTTTTCAATAGAACCACACATATTGTTATAGTTAAGTATTTGTTAAATTAAATATTGTCAACTGAATTCATCAGAAGGTTAAACATCTGCATTCGGTTTCTGCCTTTACATTGATGAAGATTTTCATTCATATATAAATATTTTGTCCTTTATAAATCTTTTTGAAAATTAACTAAAAGGTTTATATTTGATTTGCTCATACCACGGTTGTACCATTTCTTGCTTCCATTTTCATTTTATCCATTTACATTCTTAGTATAATGGAGAAAATATACAGATAAATTTTTCAACACATAGAAAAAGATAATATGTAAAAACTATATTTCAAAAAAACTATCCAGGGTCTGGGGATTTAACTCAGCGGCAAAGCGCCTGCCTGGCAAGCGCAAGGTCGTGAGTTCGGTTCCCGGTACCAGAGGAAAACAAAAAACAACAACAACAAAAAAAACTATCCATAAATAATGTTTGTAATGATACTATATATAAAACTGTGGTTTATGCTTTTTTAAAACAATTATTTTTCAGAGTACTGAAAAATTATTACTATATCTTAAGATTCATCAGATTGAAATGTGCAATGGAATATTTCTTAGTATAGTAGCATAAATATGCAATCACTGCTAGTCTATATTAAAAAATCAATACCTCATGAAGAAACCTCATGCCATTCAGCTCTCATTTCCCTCAGCCTCCATTTCCCTTGTCCATTTGGCATGCTACTTGTAAATTTCTTATGTGCTGTAGGACTTCTCAGTAATTTTGTTCTTTTCCATGAATAAAGAATATTATGCTCAATAAATCTGCTAACTTTTTTTACCCACTCATTTTAAATAGACATTTTAATTGTTTACATCTTTTGATTATTCTGAATATGTTATAAGATTATACTGAATCTGCTTTGTTATTCTGAATACGTTACAAATACTTCTGCAAAAAGTTTTAATATGTCACTGGAGGATAGTATCAGTAAACTTATCATATTTGAGAATCTGCCAGACTGTTTTAAAAGTGAATTTATCATTTCATATTCCCATAAGTAGTGTGCAAAGATTTTTATTCATCCACACCCTCTCCAACTTGTTTTACTGTTACTTTTATTGTTCTGTTTAATTTTATTTTGTTTCTCATACTGGAAATGTGCAAATCATTGTGATTTTGATTTGCAGTCCCCTGATTGCAGATCAATGTTATGAAGCAACTATGCATATACTAACTGGATGTTCATGTGTAGGTTTTATAGGGAAATGTCTATTTATATCTTGGGCCAGGTTTTTAAAAATTTATAATTGAGCCCTAAAACGTTTTTCTGCATGTCTTCAACGGGAAAAGGATCAAGAGATGGAGAGAGGGGAGAAAGTAAACAGGGAAGGGGAAATTAAAAGCTATTAAATGTGTTTTGCACATGTTCCAACTTCCTTCAAGGAATGTGGTCATTATATAATGTAAAAATCTACTAATATAAAATACAAACTGAGAAAAGTATCAACAGTATTTTTACACTTTATTAATTCTTCAAGATTTCCTTTTTAATCAATTGGAACTTGTACAAAAATTGAAGGAGAGATAGAGCTCTATTTCTTAAGCTACTAATATGAAAATTAAAATGGATTTTTGTACTGAGCAATTTTCTAATACAAACTACATTAAATACTTCCTATTACTCACTTTATAAAAAGCTTAAGCAAGCTACAACTAAATAAATACATTTATTTCACATAGAACAAACTTGAGGATTTACAAATACATAGTCTCGCAGTTCATGTGTGTGCAAACAGCACCTTAAATCCCTCTTATTAAAGTTTCATTCCTCAGTTACTCCTTCCAGTCACAGTTCTGCTTTTTTAATTAACTTTTTCATCAGTGCTGCTTTAAACATTAGCCTACGTTGGCTATTTTTACTGGGTTTTTAATACAGTCTTTCTGAAATTGCTGTAAGGTTTTGGTTTTATTAATGGCTCCTCTCAAATGTCTTCCATGCCTACATGTTGCAGTCTCCATTAGCTACTCTGGATATTTTTATTTGAAGTTTGGGGAGGATCCTCTTGTTCCTTATTTCCTCACAGAGAAAATTTACTTTCTTTTCTACATGATTTCACATTCCTTTCTTTCTAATATGCTTAGTACTATTTTACTACCTGTATCATTTTATCCATACCTTTTGTTTTAACATCTTAATATGGAAGTTCTCCAGGACTCATGTTTGGTCAACTTATTCATTATATCTTTACACCTCCTTTGACTATGTTATTCTATGCACTGACTTTTACTTAGTATCCATGTACCAAGACTTTTGAAATTCATACGTCTAACCTAAAGCCGTTTTACAAATTTGCACACATTTTTACTGCTTCTTCATTATTATTACTTGACTATCTTGTAGGTGCCTCAGACATGAACAAACTAAACTGCTGACTCTATTTTCCATGCACAATATTGTGTATGTACAACCACGTTAACAGCAGCACAATTCAAAATAGCTAAATTTTAGAAGTGGTCTATGTGAAACCCAAAATATAAATAAATAGCAGAATAAGGATTGATAATAGTAAATATAAAAACAGATCTTTTGCGTATAGGGAGAGAACCAAGAGATGGAGGGAAGTGAAGGAAAGGCAGTAAGGACAGAAGGAAGATGTGTTATGTAGCAAGTCCTCTTGAGGAGTGGGTCTTATTCTGAATGCCATAGGATGCATCTCATTCCAGAAAGAATGGCTATCATCAAAATATCAAGCAATAACAAATGCTGGAGAGGCTGTGGGGAGAAAGGAACACTTTTCCACTGCTGGTGGGAGTGTAGATTGGTGAAACCACTGTGGAAATCAGTCTGCAGATTCAAAACTGGGATTGGAAGTCCCATGTAATCCAGCTATTCCCCTTCTTGGTATTTGCCCAGAAGAATTAAAGACATCATACCACAGCGATATATGTGCACCCGTGTTTATAGCAGCACAATTCCTTACAGCTAAATCTTGGAAATAACCCAGATGCCCATCCACTGAGGAGTGGATAAAAAAGATGTGGTATTTCTGTACAATGGAGCATTACTCAGCTATTTAAAAAGATGAACTTGAGAATTTGTTGGCAATAAATTGGAACTAAAAATAGCATATTTTTTAAAGCTTGAGTTTGTGAGGTTAGTTATGGTCAAATACATTCAGAATACCAACTCAAAATGTTATAAAATTATTTAATATTTTGACCCTACATCACCATATTTAAATTGTACTTATGAAAATGTTATAATAATCTGAATAAATTTAAATTTAAAACAAACTGCATGCTCAGATTTTAATTTTTTATCATATAGTGTAATTCATTTATAATCCTTGAGTCTCTGCAGCTTTCAAAGGACTAATGAAAATATAAACTAGATTTGTATACATTTTTGTCTGTGAAGAAACCTAACACACTAGACAATTATATGTAAGATTTTGAGCATATTAAAAATTATATGATCCAATTGGATCATAAGTATTATCTTTAGTACTTATAAATAAATAGTATATAAAATTAAATGCCTACCAGTATTCAATATTTAATCATCTACTACTAGATATCAAGAGTGAATTGAAACATTAACACAATTTCTGTATAATTTATAAATCAAATTTTGAAATTATGATGTTTGGTATAGATGTTAAGTAGGAGGCTCTCCATGTTTCCTGGCTTAAACAGATGATTGTAAACCAAAAGCATTACTGAGCTTTTCCTTTTAATACTGATGGCTATGTAATTTACGCAGATAATTAAAGAAGTGCTTCAATTTTCATTACATCCTTAAGCATTCTCGCTTTTCAATCTAGATTATGTTTAATGGAGTCATTTGCATGCTCTTTCCACTGATTTGGAGATTTCTTTGCAAACAAACTGGCATTGTAAACCTTATGGACTTACTTTCAGCATATTTCCCCATTTTATGGGTACATTCAAATGATGTCAGTGCCATACAATATTTCTTTAAAAAAATTCTTTATTATGATCAAGGATTTCCTATTCTCCTATTTATATTATGATAGAAAAGATGAAGTATAAAAGCTTAATAAATAAGATATTGTTAAACTAAGCTTTTAAAATTTATAATATTAAAAATACAAACATATAAATGTTCAATATTACATTCCTGTCTCTTGGTAGCCACTGTTATAAAATTTATATTTGAGTATTAAGAATATATACATCTTTCTGAGACAGGGTCTTGCTGTGCAGTTCAAGCTGGAGTTGAACTCACTTTGTAGCCCAGGCTGGCCTTGACTTTGCAGAGATCCTTCTGCCTCAGCCTCCCAAGGGCTGGGATTACAGGCGTGTGCCACCACACCCGACATTTTAGACTTTCTTGTCACACTCGGTTTTGTTTTGGTTTGGGTTTTTTGGTACCAGGAATTGAACTGAGGACCTTGTGCTTGCCAGGCAGGCGCTGTGCCAATAGGCTATATCTCTAGACCACTTAAGAATATAATATTGGTACTAAAATATGATTTGTTTATATTATACTGTTTCTTTTTTCTTTTGATTCTGTAATTGTTTTCCCAATGTTTTTTAACCAATTTGTTATTATTCTTGCACAATATTATTTGTTTCTAGTGAATTTTGGTAAGCTGGTTTTTATGATTCTGGGGCATATAGCGAGAAATGAACACTATCATGTATTTTTAAATCAAATAGGACACATAGTCCCTTACATTGAAGCTACCAAAGACAATTTACTACTTCACTTAAACAATATGTAGCAAGCATCTCTCTATGTTTTATCTGAGGCAAAATATGCAATAAAATTCAGAACAGGCTTAAAATATGCTTAGAAATCATTTGAAACTTTTCACTTAAATTGGAGTAAAAATTTTACATTACTAAAGACATAACCTTCTGCACCACCCACAATTTTTACCACTTTGTATATTTTTGGTTTCTCTGCCTCTTTCTTATCTACTAATATGGAAATGTAATGATTCCAAGGTATTGTTTCTTGACTTCACTCTCAGTGAAAATTAGACTTTGTAAGAGATGTTCTATATGATTTTTTCTCAAGATCTCAAATAATATTTGTTTTAAACTTTTTGAAAATAAATGGAGATGGATATTACAACCTTATGAACACATATTTGTGCCAGGGAACTTTATCTGCTAAAGATTCAGCCACACAAACAGTTCTCATGGATGTTGTTATCATTCAACGGAGTGACCTTAACCTTCTGTGTATCGATCACCCAAAGTCTGCCTTAACTTAAATCATATTTTAAAAGCGAGTCTATCTTAACAAAAATATCATGCAATGAGAAGATTCTTATAAATTATTTGACTGTATTTCAAATTTAGTTAGATTACAGATATTTATCAACAATGCTGGATATTCTGAATGTATATGCTTTAAACACCTTTGTACTTCTGTAAGTGTACAAAAGTTTTTACAAACTAAAATGCACGTAAAATTTGGGATTAAGTTCAAGCAGCACAGTGCTTACCTAGCATGTGGAGTACTGGATTTAACCCTCAGTATTACTAACAGAAGTAACATTGAAAAATAAGAATGTAATTGTAAAGTACTTTTTGATATTATGTAAAACTTCAAGAAGGTTAATAGAGGTGCAAAGGCACCTCAATTCACAAACTTAACAAATGTAACAATTCTGGTGGCAAACTGAACTGAATGAGAACTGAATCAAAATCAATGCTGAGGTTCAGGGTTGATTTTATGGGAAAATTTGATTCAATTCTCATCCAATTTGCTTTGTGACTAGAATCACGGAAAGAGTGAAATTCATGAACTGAGATATCACTGTACCAAAACTTCACATAGTTAAAATTAAATGTAAACAGTGAGGCCATTATGCTGTTATAAAAAGTTTGGTAAGTATCATGTACTATTAGTAAGAAGCCTGAAATATCTTAACATTTTAGTTTCCTAAATTTGAGTATTAAGGCAAATTGTGACTATAAAACTTATGAATTATTTTATTGTGCTCTAAGTAAAGTTCCTTGGTAATATTAATAAAACTATTATATTTTAAAGTCATTTTATATTATGATTGCTAAAAGAAAATTAAGTCATAATGACACATTTATATATTACATCATTTATTGTAATATTCATTTTACCTTTGTAAATGTTCACATTGGAAGGCAGTGATTTAGAATGAGATCATAAAATGGATGACATGAGATAATCACAAATTTAATATCTAATAGGCTTTGAGGGAAAACTAAATGATTATGATTCCTTTGTAAATGTTTTGCTTTGTAATTTCACATTAAAATTATTTTTTCAAATGTTTTTTCATTCCTCTGGACAAAAAGATAAGGTGGCACCTTGGAATATTTTCTTTCTGTGTGACATGAAATGAAGTTATTTTATGAAACCAAACATGGAATCTTAATTTGTGCTAACTTTTCCTTACTGACACCTTCCAAGAGACAGATCATGTTCCAGAAACTTATTAGAAATAATATCTCCAAGTTGAATATGTAGCATTGCATAGGAAATGCTACCTCTTTTGTTTTATTCATGTACAATTGATCATCAAACATATGGTGAATATTTATTTCACAAGAATGGAAAAAGTATTATATTAAAACTGCACCATGAACAGTGCAGAAGCAAACCAAACAAAGCAAACCAAACCAAACAGAAAATGGTTTGCTTCTGTAAAATTCAAATCAAAGTCAATTTATTACTGGTAAGGAAAATACCTATTCATTATTATTGAATACCAGTCAACAAATCATTTCATTGTATCAGTTGAATTTATATTGTCATATATTAATAATAAGTGTCCTTTTAAAAATAAAATGGTGTTTAGAAGAATCCATGGATCCTATACTTAACAAAAATATATCAGCCAAAGTTTGCTTCTGTAAAATTTCATGGAATCAAAATGTCATGATTAACATGTTGTATTGACTTCCTAATGTAATCAATCTGCAAAACCTTAGTTACACTTTCACAAAAGTTAGTGCATTGTCTCTGACCAAAGAGGTCCTATGCCATTATATTAAAGCTAGACAACGATAGTACATCTTATTTCTCAAAGTGCAAACTTCTAAAAGGAGGATTTGACTTTGAAATAATTGAAATTTTACTATGTTTTTAGTTGTAAGAGTTCGTTGATTTTCTCTCATGAATTTAAAATTGCTATGAATAAAAGTCATAGGACAAGTGACCCTAGTTTACTTTAGATGAAGTGTTAGATTGTTATTAACTTGGAGCAAACACTATTTTTTGTTTTGTGTTGTTACGTTTCATTGTATTTTTTTTTAAGGTGGCCATTGTTTTCTGCAGGCCTGTAAGTCTGACATTCGTAAGCATGTAAAAAATTCACATCCATTTTCTATTTGATTTGGCCTTCCCTAATCTGTTTCTGACCCATAAAGAACAATGTTAAGCCACTTTAAATCCATACATAAAGAGAAACTATGACAAAATTTTGAGGCTGATATAAATCATCCCATTTCTAATTCACTGCATAATATACTAAGTAACAGTTTAATGTAAGAACGAATGGCTGCCGAATTTCTTGGTAAAAAGCACATCATTTATTCTTTTTTTCTGTGCATAGAGTACATTTCTCTACATCTAAGAAAAGATAGAAAACCCTATTTTATTTAAGAAAATAAAGGATTTATTTTAATAAGTGTATGTGACTTTTTCTAATCATGTTTAATAGAAAATATTTTATTGTGTTACATTACCAGCTTAATAACTTTGCCCAATTCTTTCCTTTGTTTTTTTCCTTCTTTTGTTTTGGCTATATCGACAAAAGCTTATAACAAATCTTTGACTATATACAATGTAGTAGTTTTTATCCAAAGTTGTATTGAATTTTCTATTTAGCTCTTTCTGGTTCTGAAGTTCTCTGCTGAAATAATTGTTGATGTTATAACATTTCTATATTGTGTTTTTTAATAAAACTCTAAATATGTTTCAATTATCTTCTCCATAAATAGCATTAACTGCAGCATCTCCTTGATACATGAGAAAATGCAACAGTTGATTTTTAGGTTTCATATTTTGTCCTCCCTGCAGTGTTCCAGGTGGATACTCTGATACGCCTGAAGTGAAGTCTTCTATATACCTTTGGCCCAAAATTTTTAGTTTGCCTATTAGAACTAAGAAACTGAAGGCATATATATTTATATCTGTCACTGGGACTTATACACTGGGACTAATACATTGATTTTTCAAATACAGGAGAGTTACAGAATTTAAAGGTAACATTTTTTTTTTTTTTTTTTTTGGTTTTTCTCCCGTACTGGGAACCGAACTCACGACCTTGCGCTTGCCAGGCAGGCGCTTTTGCCGCTGAGCTAAATCCCCAGCCCCAAGGTAACATTTATTGAAATATGGTAAAGTCAGATTTCTGTAAGAGGAAACTGCCCTCACAGATCAAATTATCCATAATGTTGTTTGTTCTTCTACTTTTAAACTTTCATTAGCACATGTTTGAAATACATAATTATTACACTCATTAGAAGGTATTGGTACATGTACACCATAAACCTTAATTCCTTTCCTACTTCCTTTTAATTTTGCTGATATCAGATTTCTTTATAAGACTTTATAAAATTAATTATCATATATACAGAATATAAACCAGAGTATAAGCCAAAGAACATATAAAACATGTAAGACAATAGGACTAAGTGAAAGTGCACATTTAGATACGCTGTCTGGATATTCTTACATGAGTCAGTGATCCCTGTCTTAGTGATTGTGATATAGTAATTATTAAACTCATTCATTAACCCTCACTCATGGGAAAAAGTGACTGTGAGTAATTCAGAAGAGGGCAACTCTGGTGTAGCCTCCAATACTAAGTTGAAAGGGAGTTTAACTAAATGGAAAATGTAAGAAGTATTTCATATGTTAATTCAATAACATTGATATTGGAGTGGTTCAATAGTTAAACCAAAGCAATAGAAACATCTGTAGTGTAAGGAGCCCTCAAAACAAGGCATAGACATTTCAATCAAATTAATGGATCTAAAGTATTTTGTGGATTAATGACAAATAGAGGAACCTTTGGATTCCTCGTTCTGCAAGATTTGTTCTAGAACCAGCTATAATTTAATTCTGTAAAAATGATTAATATGTCACATATTTAAATGTGAATGTATGATTTTTATTAACTAATTCTAAAAGACAGCCAATACATTTAATAGTATTTCTCTCAAAGGATATTATTCAATCAGCAAGAATGTTTGGATGCTTAGTATTTTAATGAGTGCAAAATAAATGCTCAAGAGATAATGCATTTAAGTCACATAAAATCATGATTGCCATGTAGTACTAATATTAGTTAACAATTTTTTATAGTATATAATTTATAAAACTCAAGTAAAACATTTAACAGTCATTTTGAAGATGGAGGATTATAAACTGTAAAAGTTACATAATATAGAAAAACATCCTAATGTATTAAATACATTTTGCTGAGCCATAGAAAAGAACCTTATGTATGTAAGACTTCCTAGAAAGTTTAAACAGTGTACATGTAAATCTTAATTCTTTCTAGAATTCTAACTACTATGTTACAAGTAATGTGAGGATGAAAAACTAGTTGAATGGATTTAAAAAATAACAAATAAACACTCCATGTAAGCTTGTAAGGAGAGCTTATGAAAATATATAAAGAATTAAATGAAACTTTTAAAATAACTTTAAGAATTAAATGAAAAGCAAAAATATAGAATAGGAAACTGAAAAATTGTAATTTTTCTGAACACAAAAATATAAAGAATCAAGTAGAAAAAATTCTAACTGCATTATCAAAAAAAGAAAAATAAAATCATTCAGTACAAATGTCAGTAGATGATTTGCTAACAATTTATCAGAGAAAAAATAATATATAAAAACAGAAGTTCTAGTTACTATTATGACATAAGCTTTATAAGTTTTTCCAGTTAATGTGCTAATCTGAATATCTTCATGCCAAAAGGAAGAAACTATGTTGATATAACATAAAAGGCTATATTTCATGTTTTGCATTTATAAACTCAAGCATATTTAAAATTAAAATCTTTACAGTTTTGAAAGTAATATCTAACAACCATCTATATTAATGGGTTTCTGAAGGTCATGAAATGCTACTAATACTCATATACATAATTTAAAAATTGTGCCATATGTATTTACATCAATATTAAGTTACTAATTACTTCCTCCAGAAATTATATAAAATTATTTTGAAACATGATCTCATGTATGCATCTTTAAGAAATGTGTTCTGACTCCTAATTATTGCTCAGTGATGGGCCATTGCACATCAATCATCCCAATACCCTTCCTGACTTTTTTTTTAGTTTTCTCTAAATGAATATGCTTTGGTGATACAGAATTTTCAATATTAGAAGTTAAACTAATTTAAACTCCAAGATATAAGACATTTAGTTTTAATTTGCTAAGAGAATATAGCCATAATTTTCATGTAAATGAAACAAAATTTTACAAACAAACTTTATTTGAAAGACACCTGTATATTTTGAAATAACTATTCCTTCTCCCTCTGTGGAGAAAAAAGCTTTTGTAAATTACTTTTAATTAATAATGTATCATTTATTTCATTGTGTTTCTTGGATATTCAAATATAAAACATGTGGCTAGTCTATGCTTCATTAATGAATGGAATGACAGTTATAAAAATATACATTTCAGACTGACCAAAGGTACTCTCACAAAAGCTTTATTTTTGGTGGTAGGATCTAGCTATGTAGTTCAGGTGGCCCTTGTATTTACTATGTAGCCCAACCTAGCCTTGAACTTGCAGCAATCCTCCTGACTCAGTCCCCCAAGTGCTGTGATTACAGACCTGCACCATCATGCCTGGCACAAATACTTTTATGGCGAATTATTTTGTCATATTGTCACATTTGAAGAGATTATATACAATACACACACATTTATATGACCAATTGTTGAAAGAACAAAGTTAGGATTCCAGAATACACTTAACATGATGAAGGAAGACCCTGAAGCATATATAAAGTCATCATCAAACCCCAACAGAGATTCAGAGCCTGAGAATAATTATCTATGCCTAATAAGAAATCTATTATTCACAGGAAGGCAGTAGTACTTTGTTTGAAAACTTGCTGAGCAAGGGACTCAGGTATGAGAAACAGAGATACTTGGGAAAGCACCATCTAACTATATGAACATGTTTGAAAAGATCCTTTATTTATCATGGAAACTGAGAATTTCATGACATTGTATTGCTGGAAGGAATTTGAAACATATTTGTGAATATTTATCCATTCTGGATGTTTTATAATCATTAAGAAAGAATGGAGAAATATAAGAATTCCAAGCAAACTTGAACATTCTCTTCATACAGAAATCACTCTTTAACAGAAGTAAACATAGAAGATTGCTGAAATTTTTAAGTGGGAAAAATTTTAAGAAAACATAGATGATACAGTCTGACTGATTTAATAGTTATGTCCTCAACCTACAGAGAAGATAATAGAAACATCAGGGATATAAAGTATTGTAAGAAGAAAATATAGTGAATGCACATTATGGGCATGTATTTGAGAGAAAAGAACACAAACGAAAATAAAGAAATCCTTAAATGTAGTGATTCCATATTGATATGTTCCAGGAAAGTATTACTCATCTATAACTTTTTATTTCCTGGTTTTGAAACATTCGATGATAATACATATTCAGTAAGTACCCTGCTTAAGAACGTTCAAGTAGTGAACTTTTCACAAACACAGATGGACCTCACATTATACACATCCACAGAGGTGTACAAATCAGGGAAGTCTCAGTCCCTTGCATGCCAGTTGTACTGTACTATACCACTATTTTTTTTTTTTTTTTCCTCCGGTACCGGGAACCAAACTCACGACCTTGCACTTGCCAGGCAGGTGCTTTGCCGCTGAGCTAAATCCCCAGCCCCATTATACCACTATTTTAAGGAAACTGCAAAAGCAAAAGTAGTTTATTTACAATATTTGTGTGCTTGGCATTTTTTAAATGCTGTATATTTCATATTTGTGTCAAAGGTGTGTAAGACTCTCTTGTTTGGACTTATAAACAAATCCATCTTATGTTCTCCTGGAGTTGACTTTTTTCCTATGTCAGGGACTTACTGTATTGCAAAATAATGCCATGTTACATTACAATAATGTATCACTTTCCCACAATAAATTTATACACTATTGACTCAAACATGTACTACTAAAAATTGAAGACAATACGTATCATGGCATGAACTCTTCATAACAAACTTTATGTTCTGTTATTTAATAGTATAATTTATAGGATGTATAATAATTAATATTAGGATATATAATTAAAATATATAACTTATAGGATGTATATCATTTCACTAATTTTGTTGTTAAAAGCCCTGAACCTCTGTCAGGGAACTGATGGTAACTTTCATAATATTTAATATTTAAAATCTTTTAAAATGCCAATTTTCTTCTTGAATTCTAACTTTGTTATGTTAAAATCATGTTCCCTGAAAATGAAGAAATCAATTTAAATTTTTCAATTTAAATTTCATTCATTAAATGAAAATAACATTTTCAATAAATATGACAATTTAAAAATGTGTCATACAATGAAATTTGTGTAGGAAAAAAATTAGATTATTTTGGGGCTGGGGATTTAGCTCAGTGGCACAGTGTCTGCCTGGCAAGCGCAAGGTGATGAGTTCGATTCCCGATAAAAAGCAAAAAAAAAAAAAAAGAAAACAGAAAAAAAAAATTAGATGATTTCTGATAGAGCTTTTCATTGCATATTAAAATTATTTAACTAAATTGTCAATGTTCCCTAGTGCTTTAGATTTAAACCTTCAAATATACATAATATTCATTTGATCCCACATTTCTGCTTAATTAATATGTTTTTGTAACTTAAAATGTGGCTTCAGCCAAGGAATTTAAGTGGCTGATGGCTCTAATTCTACCTTTTGGAAATAGCCAAATCTTTGTAAAAATGTTTTTCCTTACATCCAGTTTTTAATAGGCAAATGAAGTATAAGTAGGCAAATTTTTCCTACTAAAGTTCTCTGATCTATAGTGTGAAGTACAAAATGTTCCTTTAATTAATTTTTGGACATTCTAGAGCCTGTTATACATTGTACCTTCCTGCAGTGAACCTTACAAAATGTGAGATGTACAGACTTACTGTGCCTGGAAGCCTATGCCAAGCCTCACAATGCCCCTACTGAGCCTATTTTAAATAAAAACTAGGACCCAAACCTTACTAAAACGTAAGTTGCAGGCAGCTCTTCAAAGTACATTCAACTAACTTTTTTATTTTTAAGAAGCAAAAAGCAAAATGAATGTGATCAAAGCAAGGTATTCAAGAAAAAGCACAATATGTTATCAATGAACAGATTAATTAAGTGCAGAATAATTTTGATGTATGTTTTATTGCTCTGTCTTTCCCTTCCAAAAAGGTGGCATCACAATAGGGAAAGAGGAAAAATAACCGGACATATGAGTTTTCAATGAAAAACTTGAAATATGCCCCTCATCATTTTTGTTTGTAAATTATACATGTAAGTATTTTATAAGCCTTTGTGGAAAATAGTTAAATGTTAAGACGTAGTACTTGCTTTGCTTTCATTTTATAAATCAAAATTACATGATCGGGTAACATTCAACAATAAGCAATTTAATGCACCAAGCAAATACTATTTTAAATATATTTTATCTCCAGTAATACTACTTAAGAACCTGTGTTTGGTCAAGGGAAAGTTCATCTTATTGTAATGGTGTGATATTCTAGTAAATCTCTCCCTAAGCTTCTCATTTTAAAATTTTTACTTATATGCTAGTTCATCAAATGGAGAAAAGTGTTGAGCGTTTAAAAATTAAACTACAAATTTCCACTCTGCACTAGGTAAGAAAATCAATTATAATGACCCATAAAATAGCAGCACATGGGTTTATCATCTCATGTTGTGTAGAAAAATGACAGACTTTTATTACTCAAAAGTGAAGCTAAGATATTATTAAGGTAGGGATAGACAATTTTTCACTAAGTTATCTTGTTCATATTGCTATGATCCAAGTTTTATGTGAAAATGTATCCACTCATTCAGTGTGCATTGTTGCATGCAGATAGTTTATAAAACAGTCTAGTAAATGCTCCATATTTTTTTCTAATACATGTGCTAATGTGCCATTTAACAACCATTATAAAATTGTTGTTTAAATAAATTGTACTTTATATCGGTATCATAATATAAAATAAAATACACATGATACAGGAGAATATTGGCAACATGAGTTGACATTAAAATAGAGATAAATGGTATCTATACAGAAACTGAGACTTAATGCTGGAAAATATTCCTTTAAAAGTTTTCATGATTTTACTGCCTATACAGGTTCTGCTATGTAGAAGGTTTATAATTAATGCTGCATTTCTACTGATCAAGTGCTTAGAATTATTATTTAGTTTGACTGGCTGATATTAGTCCAGCTTCTGTTCCCCAGGGTCCCTAAATTTTACATCATTGACAAGCTTAATCATGAAACTGTGTGTTTTGAAAATTTGTTCTGACTGAAGTAATACTTCTTGTTAAGCTTTCATTTTCATGTGTGTTGAACTTCCCTGCTCAATCTCCCTCCTAATCAAAAAAGTTTTTTTTTAATTCTTGTTGCTCCTGCACTATCCATTGCTCAGTTTCTATCTCTCTCTACATATAATCTCCAACAACTACAGTCAAAGGAGGAGATGTTTAAATTGGTTTATGTTTACAGAAGGTTCTGTCTATAGTTGGCTTGCTCCAAAGCATAAACATCATGGTGGAAGGAAATAGTTGAAAAAGCTGCTTGTTTCATGGTGGCTGAGAAAAAGGACAGATTAGTGTCAGAAAGGGAGAGGACAGAGACCAGATACACAACCGAACTGACACCTCCATAACCTTCTCAGACTCACTTTAAAGTGTGTTTTACTGATACCCTCATAGCATATCAAATCGGTAATTAAACTTAACCATCAAGACTACTCTTGTTAACTTGATACCAAAATATACCTCCTTAAGACAAACTTAGTGCCCAAATAAAGAAAATAACGTCATTTATCTACCTAACATAACTTTACCACACATAAACGAAAACACACTGATCTGCCCCATGAGTCTGAAAAGTTCCATCGTTCAGAAAATCCAAATAAACATCACCTCTGAGGTTCAGGGCAAACCTTTAGCTCAGAATACCTGCAAATTCAAAAAGTAGCTTACATTATACCAAGATGCAGTATGGTAAACATTTCCATCCCAAAGGGCAAGAATAAGGGCATTGAGAAGAATAAGAGCAAAGTAATGTCAAGCCCAGCAGGGCAAACATTTATTCCAGGGGATCCATGTCCATAATAGTGGGCACTTGGTCAAAAAACACGAGGGCCAACGCACTTGTGATACCCGTGTCATGCGTTGCTCATTGCAACACATATAACACATTTTTTAATGGTCCCTGCTGCCACTGCCTGTGGCTTTCCTCAGCAGATATTCCAGGTTCCTTGTATCTCCAAAATCTTATGGTCCCCACTATATATTTAGCCCCTATCTTGTTTATTATTCCTTGTAGAGAAAAATTTAAGTTTTTCCCATACTTCTGCTCTACTTTTAGTTCCTGAGTCTCAGCATTTTTCTGTCTAAAATCATGTAGCAGTACTCAAGCCAGAGGCTGAATTCTGTGCTGTCTTGAATTTTTTTTCTCTGTCAGATCAGTTAGTGAGCCAACTTTAATTTCAGTCCCATAGAAAATCTTAGGACATGGATTAATACAGACATGTTCTTTGCCAGTGAAGCCTGCATAGCCTGTACTCTAACTCCCAGGTCAACCTTTATTTCCATAGAAACTTCATGATCCTAGCCTTGAACAACCATATTCCTATCACCACTCAGATCTTCTGAGCTTCAACTAGATTTACGCATTAAGTCCTGCTCACAACATCAGAGGGTTTCTCTGTCTTCCATCTGTGAAACATTTTATGTTCATTCTGTCAATTAGTCCCAAATTGCTCTAATCTGCAGTCAGGTATGGTCACAGCAATGATCTTACTTCTGATGCCAACTGTCTGTATTGATCAACATTCCCATGGCTGGTAAAAAAAAAAAAAAAAAGTCCCGAACTTCTGCCTTAAATGATAAAGTTCACACTTTCAGTGAATTTAGTCCATAGTGAGCTGGCTCCAAGGCATACATATTTTGATAAAATACACGGTGGAGAAAAGTTTCTCAGTCCATTATCACCTGACTGGAGGCAGACCATTGGAACAAGACCGGAGATGAAAGGGCTAAAGAAGATATAGGCCTCTTGGTTGCACATCTATGAGTCACTCAGAAACACCCAAAGTTCACTTTATTAAACCCCTAAGCACTTCCCAAGCCAATTCATTGGACCACAAAGGTTGACCAGCACGATCATGTTTATCCATCTGTATTTTTAAAATACTTCATCTGTTTGCTATTTATAGCTTTGCAGACCCTGTGGAGGAAGAATTCTCCCTAATGTAACTGTCACTTTGAATAATGTCAATTCCTAATAAGCCCATATTTGTTTCCATTTGACACTGCCATTTTGTTTTCACACAAGTGCTTAATATGATAATTAGGATTTGAGACATCTCGCTTAGAAAAAAAGACATAAATGTGAAAATTTGTAAATTTCTGAATATGTTATATTTTGTCAAAAATAAATATTCAAAAATGGAAGGGGGCTGTTTAAGAAAATGAAAAACACTAGTCTTTTTTCATACTCAACAAAGTATAAATCATGATTGTAGTGCTATACATAATTCTGTGCTATAAAATTAAAGAGAGAGCTGGGGATATAGCTCAGTAGCACAAGTGCCTGCTTGGCAATTGCAAGGTCCTGAGTTCAAATCCCAGTACAAAAAAAAAAACTTAAAGAGAAATAAGTTTTAGAGGATAAGAAGAATTGTAATTAAAATAATAGAAAGCTACATGAAATAAAAAATGTCAAAATGAAGTAACACACTTCAGGTTTACAAAGTGTTTTAAATAATAAGAAGCCAGTGGACAAATGTTCTTCCTTTTTGCTATGGAAAGGTATGAAAGAATAGTAGTGATTATTTGTCTACACAGAGTGAGAAGGATCTAACAACTGTTTATATATCCAAATGGAATATAGTGAAATCATGATACATACACTGGGGACTGAAAGACTAGTGTTTTGTTTTCCAGAGACCTGCTTCAATACTGACTTTAGTTAAGAATAACACAGTTCAATAGTTCTTCTAAGTAATGCTTCCAAAACTTTTCACATGTTCTATCATTTTTCAAGTGGAATTATTTTCATACACATTTGTAAATTTAAGTCAACAATGGAGAAAGGCCTGTTAATAAGGAAAAATCAGTAGCAATTGTTAAAGAGGGATAAGGTTCCATTTTAAAGAGGGTAGTTACTTATGAATGAGACAAACTACAGCCATGTTTCCTCAGATTCAGCCACTATTCATTTACTTTGAGATGATGCATTTTTATTGCTTATTCACCTTACATTACATTTCATTGTTTTCATCTTGAACAGTAATAGTGTCATCATCATGAATGAATTTCTCACATCAAAACCTGTGCACCTGCTGCTTTGCATCGCTTTTGTTTCTCTTTCACCTTGCAGGGGCACCGAAAAAATGTATAAAGAAAAATGCATAAGTCAAGTGCAAGCTTCTATTATAACAAGTTCTCATTTTACATACTGAAGCTAAAGAAGTCAAGTTGTTTTACAAAATAATAAAAAGTTCATATTTCTTATATTTATACAAAACCTGTCTTAGGTTTTATTGTTCACATTGCTATATAAGCTAAAAAAATTACCAAAAAAGTACGTCATGATGAGCTTTTTAGATTTTCTAAATTCCACCATGTTAAAATAAAAATGGACAAATAGTCATCAGTACGCCTCAACCCTGTAGCATAACTTTTTTTCTAAAGTTACACACAGAATGTACTTAGAAGTTTCTACTGAAAATTCTGTTTTATATAAGATTTTACTTCAGATTTCTGTGAAGTATAATCATAGTTATGTTTGCTTTTACAATTTCCAATTTTTGTAAGATATGATTCAAAAGATATCTCTGCAAACAATATTTCACTTGATTTGGATGGACTATTCATCCTTGGAGACTATTGTTCTTGAAATAAAAGTGAGGTTCTAAACAAAATATACATACTTTCATACTATTTTATTAACGCATACATAGAATGTTTCATGTTTTGCTTTTAAAAACAGATGGAAATGTATAGTGATTTAATGCAGTAAATTTCATAGGTGTTCAATCAAACCATCTCCACCTCTCCCTGTTCAATTTTTCAGATACTTTAAATTTTATAAGAATATATGAGTATAAAAAGAAATATGTTTATATATGTGTGCTTATGATTTGTTTGTATGCATATTTCTACATTATCCTAATGGAAAAGTCATTTTTCGTACATATATATATATACAGTTTTTCTTCTGTAAAAAATTTCACTGCACAAGGAAGGTATATTTTTTCCAAGTTACTCACTCTTGTCCTGAAAATAAATTGTGGTATTAAAGCCCTATCTGATTTTTTGTCTCACTTCCTTCCACTAAAAGATTTGAAATTCCTAATGTTGGTTTATCAGTAATATAACCAGAGAAATCTGTTGATTAATCAAAGTGGAGCCAGGCATGGGGCGCACGCCTACAATCTCAGCACTCAGGAGCCTTAGGCAGGAGGATCACTGTGACTTCGAGGCCAGCCTGGGCTACAAAGTGAGTTCAACATCAGCCTGAATGACATAGTGAAACTTTGCCTCAAGAACACACACACACACACACACACACACACACACACACACACACACAAAAGAAACAAAAAACTGGAATTTAATTCTTAACACAATCATGGTGATAAATACTATATAGAATCTCAGTTGTATGTTAAAAAGGCTTGTTAATGGATAGTGTACATTTTGAGGGCAAGTGGTTAGTCTTAGTTAAGAGGAGTACTTAAATATGTCTTCAAATGGTTCAGAATTCAAAGTCAGTGTTTCCAAACAAGTTTTATATTGTCACCGAGCCTAGTTTACCTATCTATTTTTTAGTAGATAAACACTTCCAGGAAGTTTCTGAAACCAATTACAAATCTTAATTGAATTTCACTTTCTGAAGAAAGTATTTGCTACAATTGTATACCCAGACTAATGTGAGTACCTGATGGGTAACCATGAGTTAATGAAGATATTACTCTGTGTATGTGTTCATGGATTTACATCTTAGTATCAGTAAGCCCTCTGTCATTCTTTGGCTTAAACCAAAGGTTAAAACTTCAAAGTCTGGGGAAGTGCTCAATCTACTTCTTAATTTTTTAGGATGTATTATGGTTATGCATTAAGTATTAAGTATTTGATGATATTTTATTTAATCTCTGTATCGGACTTTTTTGTTTCTTTCCTGGAGGATCTTTTTGTGAATTATTTCTTGTGTGACAGCAGATGCACTAAAACACTAAAGACTCTGAAGATTACATGGTCAAACATGCCAATGAAGAAAAGACAAAGTGATTGTAAAAAGTGCCTGATTTTCCATTTATAAGTCAATACTCCTTTTCTAAATTAATCCAGGACAGCAGATATTATCTCTAATTTGAAGAGCTCACTGAGATATATGACATCGTTACCCAGGGTAATTACATTTATAAAAGTTTAGATCTTCAGATATTCTTAGAAAGGTAAATAAAACCAAAGATCTTTAGGGATGTAATCACAGCATCATACATTTAAACAGCACATTTTCCTTATTGATAAGTCTAGACCAATTTCAAACTAACTTCTGATTTAGTAGCCCCTTTGGCAAGCAGGTCTCCATGAGGGATGATTGAGTTCTCTTGCTGGTCTCAGATCTATATCAAGTATTCTCCCAACTGTGCAGGTTTACAGTAATGGTAATTTGGGGAGATTAGAGACTATAAAATAAAATTTTCTAATGAATGAAGTTTTAATCACTGAGTGTCTCCTTATGATATTTTCCATATAAAAAGCTACTTAAGGATTTGAGCTGTATTACAGAGGACATCAACTGATTATTCAGAGAAACTGCTATTCAGGCAGACCCATAGGAAAATTACACTGACCCACAAAAGTGTGTTCATTCTCTTCAGCTAAACCTAGAGTATAGTGCAAGTTGCTAATGCATCCATATTAAAGTGAGTATACTGATTCCAAAAGCCACTTTTAAAATGTGAAGCTTATATGTAACCAGTGTGTATTAATGTTACAAAACCGTAGATTAACAAAATGAATAAGAAGTAGCTATAGGAAAGTTATGCCAAAGTACATGGATTTCACAGATTGGAAGTATGCCACTTTAGTGATCTAGATCTTTCTCTCTGCGTCTTGAGTGGAATCAATACACTTTTAGACAATGAATTGCTCATGGAAGATTTCCAGGACTATTCAGCTCAAGATTTTTAAATTATTACTAAGTTTACTGGTACTATTTAGATGTACATATTAATCACATTTATCAGAAGGAATTTGTACCTGTACACAAGGAAATCAAGTGTTAACTCTAGTACATTTTATTCATTAAAAAGTAACAGTGAAAAAACATGAAATGTCAATAATATCAATTATATGTAATAGTCAACTGTTATATACAAGGAAAAACAATATAAAAAATTAAAATAATGATTTTAGGTGACAAGGGAAAAGGTATTCTAGTTGAATTAAATTACACATTTGTTCTTTGTTTAAAAATTACTTTTACAATTAACATGTGCTGTCTTGCAACCTAAAAAGTGCTTGTTGACTGATCTTAGTAAAGCATTACTTAGTTATTCTGCAGGAAATAAAGAAAATTAAGAGAGAACATATTTTAGGAGTTTGGAAAAACTAACTTCACAAGTCCAAGAGTGAATTGTAAAATGTTTTAATATATGTATATATATATCACATATATTAATACATGTTCTCAGTAGACTTTACATTTACCAAAGACCTATCTTCCTATTTTCCATTATCTATGTTTTCATTTTCTCTTTGGGCATCTCATATAAGAGAAATAATGTGAAATTTAAATTTGGGCATCTGATTAATTTCACCTAACATGATTTCTATGTGCATCTACTGTCCTAAAAATAACTCAAATTTATCCTTTTTTTGTCTGAGTAGCATTTTTAAACTTTAAGATATTTCTAATATCTTTGAGTGAGAAGGCTTATTGAGAATATCCATGCAGCCCAAATTTGATTAGGATGACAGACCTACAATGAGGTCTGAAACTCTCAGTGTAGCAATCAGTGAAAGAGAAAAACATTTGAGCAAGAAGCAAGGAAATCTGTGACTTACAATTTTATCTCAGGATAAACTCTATTTGCAGTGCTGCATAAAATATGCATGGATCTGGGAATGGTAGATTACATATCCTCTTTTACTAGAAACTGAAGATATAAAAAAAAGCAAAATAAAATATAAAAGGAAATATAGAGGTAAATGTTTTGCAAAAATGAAAGGGAACAAGTGTTGGGGGAGGGGAGGAAGGTGATAGAAAAACAAGTAAGATTTGTAATGTTCACTGCCAACTTCTGAGAGACGTCATCATTATGTGCTGCAAGCACATATTAATGAAAATAAAAGCGGAGAAAAATTAAATGTGAAGTCAGTCTCTTTTCTTGAAATGGAAGCTAGGTGTGCTGTACGGCTTTCACAACCCTCAGTGAAGGTACACCCCTTCAGCCAAACTTCATCATCATTAATAAACAAAACTTATTCATGGAGGAAATATTCTTACAGGGAACTAGAAGCCCTTGATGTTCACACTTCTTAGAACACACAAATACATGATAGCTTTATTAGGAGATGGAAAGCAACAGCAAGCAGAGTCAGAAACAATAGTCTATAAATTGCCACACCATGAGAACCACACCTGAACTGCACTCAGAGGACTAATAAGAGAGCCTACATCTTGATTCAGATGTAGTGATTGTTACCTTGTTTTGTTCTCTTGGAAAATGAGTATGCCTGAGATATGAGAAGAAATTCTGCAATAGTTGGTTATAAGTCAGGCAGACTGCAGCAATGATCAGTGATCTACAAACTACATTTCCTATTCCATTTTTTAAAAACAGAGTCTTATTTTGCAACCCAGGCTGGCTTTGAACTGAGCACCCTGTGCCTCAGCCCCCAAAGTGCTTGAACCACATGCCTGTGATACTCTATCTGGCCATTTCCTGTTCTTCAGGACTAATAGCTAGAATAATTTTCCCAGCCTTCTTTGTGCTCCTGAGAAAATATGAGTAAGGTTTATCCCTGCTGAATACAGCTATTTTGTAGATAGAATAAGAAAAAGAAATGAAAACCATATTTGAATTCAATGAAATACTTGAAGGTGAGAATTACAAATGGAAAAAAGAACAAGCAAAGGAATATAGAATGGCAAAGAAATATAACGGACGAATCTGCAGTATAGGAGTCAACCTGAAGATTAAGTTTGAACAAACTGAAAAATAAGAGAATATGTTAAATGTGTATTTCTTCAGTCAGTATTCTACATAAAACAGAGTACAGAAAAATCTGAAACTGACAGTAACCCTCCTCTATTGTGGATCGTCAAAGTTCCTTTGCCTAGAACAGTGAACATAATGAAGTAATAGAAGATAATGATATCAGACTGCCATTGAAGGAAACATCTATGCTTACTAGGTCAAAAAATTATGTCAGACTACCATAAGTAACTTCATTCTACAATAATCATGACAGGAAAGGGAAAGAAATTGCTCAAAGAAAGAAATGACTGGGATGAGGGAAAGAAGAAAAGAAAAAGAAGGAAGGCAAAATATAAATATATATATGAATAGCTGCGATGACTGTATTGCTGTTGTCTGATGGTGTTTTGAAATGCACGGTTAATACTCACAATTTTTTATGTTCTGATTGACTTTGCATGCTTGTGTCTGGTGGTCTGAGCAACTGATTTGAAGGTAACAAAATGCAATGGAATTACAATGGTGAACTCCTACTATCTTGTCTAGTGAAACTCTCTAATATCTCTAATGTTTTATTGAAGAATTATTTTCTTAATCTCTTTAATGGTTTGAGCAATCCTTCATTCTTACACCTGATAACCTAAGCAATATAGTCGAGGATATTGGTATGAAATGTAGCAACCACTGTTGTATTAATTTGTCTTGAGACCCTGTATCACTTTGAATGTTTTTGCTTTGATTTGTTTATGTTTGTGATACCGGTATGCTGCTACTGTTCTATTTTTTTGTTTGTTTCTCATGTACTACTCTCTTTAAAATTAATAAAAATCATTTTTTCTTTTAAGTAATTTCTATCCATTTTGGGACCAGAAAGTAGTAAGGCTCAAACAAAAAAGTCCTAAAGTTCACATAACCTACATTTTTATGGAAAGATTTTATAAATGATCAAAAAAGTTTCCCATCTTCTTTGCTCCTCTACTTAAATTTTTTGGTTGGCCAGATTTAATGCATTTTATTTAAATACATAAATTATTTCCCGGTAAGTCTACCTTCAGAACTGTGGCAACTATAATTACTCACACAATTCCTTTTGATTGATTTGAAACTCAAAATAAAATTGAAGACTTAGATTTTATCCAGTTCTCATTTTTCACGACTGTATTTAAGTAAAAATATACTCCTCATAGAAACTTCAAATTGTTCATTGAAATGAATAAAGTGACCTATATCACACTCATTATGTTTTATGCAGAATTCATTCTTTTAAAATTACCACTTGAAATGATGCAATTTCAGAATTTTTAATGATCAAGAAAATATTAAGTAGGTTTTCAGGTAAAGTTTTGTTCAAATGCTATCAAAGATAAATGCCAGCTGATCATTTGCATAAAAGAGGTGAATCAGTCATTTTTCCAGGGGTTTCCAATAAATGTTGATGACCAGAGGAGCATCTGTAACTAAACTTCTCAAACACTCCATGTGTTTGCAGTGTTTGAGGTTTTAATCAGAAAAGCAAGGCATTAATTAAAGCAAACTTTTAACTTAGGCAAGTGTAGATGTATTGCTATAATATTCTTGTAGTAACAAGTGACTGTCATAGTAATATTTCATATCCAGTTAAACCTTAATTAAAGGAAGTCATATTAAACCATGTAATTTTGAAATAAAATATTGTAGTCTTCTATATTCAAAACTCTAGTTTCAAAATGTACTGCTAATTTTAATGTTTGCCAGAAATTTTCAACTACTAATAATGGCATAGAAAATATTGTTTTAATCTATTAATTTTTAATGCTCAATGGAGAGTTGATTCAGAAAGAGAAAGATTTCCAGACCAAATTGGGCTAGTGATATCTTGACTCAGAGACACAAAACTAAGTAAATAAATAAATAAATACTGGCTCAATTTATGACAGTGTCTTATGGTGAATTAAATGTATATTTAGCCGGGCGTGGTGGCTTACACTTGTAATCCCAGTACTTGGGAGGCTAAGGCAGGAGGATCATTTCAAGTTTGAGGCCAGCCTTGGCTAAAGTGAGTTCCATACCAGCCTGAAATACATAATGAGACCCTATGCCAAAAACACATTCAATCAATAAATCGATCAATAAAGGTATATTTCATAGAACATATCTGGACTTCTGCTCATGTAGATTAAGCCAATGCTGATTCTGATGACTGGATTTCAAGGAGAAGTAGATTTTTGCACTTATTTATAGTAATCCATCCTTTGATATGATGGAATATTTTAAATATGCTAAGTTTCGCATCTACTAAAATTCTCATTCCTTGAAGAATTATCCAATACTTTATTCTAAAATAAAGGAAATTTTATTTTAATTTTAATTTTTATTTAAAAATAATGAACTATCTAGTCAGGTTACTTGCATTTCTACTTATATACTAGAGAACAGAAACAGTACATATATGTGCAAATTAATATGTGAAGCAAAATATAGATTCTTCCTATTAGTAGTAATGCGTTCCTTCAAATTTACTTTTTTATTTGTTTTGTATATAAAACGGGAGAAAAATTCAAAAGAAGCAGAAATACTCATAGTCGTGAAGTTACTCAAAAAATCTTTAAGTGCTTTTGTAAACCACCTAAAATGAAATAACTTGTTTTCTAGAAATAATATATAGTTTGAAATGAATTGCAATATTTGATTGAAATATAATAGCACATTGTGATTTCTAATCCAACTTAGCACTGCAAATTTAATATGACAAATATTTATGCTATTTTATGGACTCAGAATTACAAATGATTGAAGTGTAACACAGAGGTGAGTTTCAGATATTACAGTGCATATGAAAAGTGATTATCTCTTCCTAAATCAGAAAATGCACTACACTGTCAACCCTTAGAAAAGAATCTTATACAGGCTTCAAGATTACTACCTAAATCAATTCTTCATACTATGCATTGCTTTTTAAAAATTTTCCCCTTTCATATATTTAAAAAAGTCTTATATTTACATTCAGAAGCAGATAGTTAGATATCTATGTTTAATCTACTATACCTTTATATTACACCAGCAAATAGAATGACAGTGAAATGATTTGAATAATTAATTTGAAGTCTCCCATAGTTTGTGACTCAACATCTGTCAAATTTACAAGAGAAGAACATTAAAAATTTTATGACATGCACTCTTCATTCATTCACTGTAACTAATGTTTATGAACTACAACATGGAAACCTGTTCTGGTTCTTTATTTCACTGCCTTCGCGATGGCTAACATCGCTGGAACAAAATGTTTGTGTACAAATTCATGGATAAAAGGATGTAAAAATACTTTCATATAGTCATCAAGTAAGTTATTCTCTGTACTGTTGCAACAACTGGAGTGCTGAAATATATATGAACAATGCAAGGAAATTAAAGAACCTTAGAGTAGTAAAACATAAATAAAAATACAATTATGCAATACTGCTCAAAAGAAGTAAAAGTTGTTTGACTCACTTTAAATTACAAATACATTGTACATTTGAAAGATACATAAAGCATATATGTTGAGAGAGATATGTGCAAAGAGAAAAAGAAAAAGAGACAGAGAGAAAGAGAGACAGAGACAGAGAATCAAAAATGTATACACTCTTCAGGTGAAGAAAAATAGTACAATGTCTCTCAATAGATGGTGATGCCCTCATATATAGGACGGGATGTCATATGTCACAGAAAATCCACGACACCGTCAGCCCTTCTAGAAGAAATTGAAAATGCATGTGCAGCAATCTCAGTGACATGCGTTACCCACGCAGCAGTTCGCTGTACTAATAAGTGTCTCGAAAGTGATGGACACCACTATGAGCACCCCTTGTATTTAGAGAGGAGGAAGGTAACTTGTATTAATCTCACGATGTTGCAATAAATTTAGTATTCAAATATTTATGAAAGTTTCTTTCTCCTAATTGTGTATACATTCACACACTTCAGTGTATTTTCTTGAAGTATATATACAGATTCTTTAAATATATAGCTCTACAAGTTTTTTTTAAAAATCAAAAAGCACAACAAAACATAAATTTTGATAAGTTTTGCTTTGTAAATTTGGCTGTGTGCACAAATATACCACATTCTCCAAATAGGAGCATTCAAATATCATCAGACTCACTGAATAATCATCCGTCTTTAAAGTAATATAATCTATTCCTGGAGACTTTGCCAGAAAGCAAAATGTAGAAACTAGATTTAGTTTGTTTTAAATATACAAAACATATCTGAATCTTTGCCTTTTCTATCAATGTTTAAACTGCTTTCAATACTTGCTTTAAATGATACAGTAATTGCTGCGCTATGAACAACTACAAAGATACTTCTGTGCTGAACAGTAGCAGCTCCTTCCTTGGAACAAACTCATATGAATAAATACATCTCCATCTCCAGGTAATAAGTCATTCTCAAAGCAGTGCTTTTAAGTTCTAGCTTATATTGAATTATCAAAATGAAAAGTAAATTTCTCAACAAGTGGCAGAGAAAGAAAAAGGATATTAAGTGTCTGTGAGTGGCATATTGGAGGAAGGCAAATAAATGGGACACAATGAAGATGTATCTGGGTCTAAAGTTGTTTTTATTATTAAACTTTATTTTTTTTCTGGTAGAAGGGTGATGATGGAGTGCAGGACAGCCGTTGTCTTTGTAAATCTATGTCCTGTTTGTTAGTAATTAGAGGGCACAATGCTTCCTGTGTCTGATTCTTCAAAATTGACTTCAGTTCTACAATCCATCATATTCCGTGGTACCATACAGTGGTTTCCCAAAAAAAGAATAACCAAAACATCTAATCGGAAAGTGCTACACATTAGCACTTCGAAATGCATGGTGTAAACAGGGCCACTACTCTGATGGACAGCTAGTGAGAACTAAAGAGATTAGTTACAGAAAGGGTTGCTTGCTAACTTGAAATACAGACAAAAAAGTTGAAGATTATGCTCTATATTTGCTCCTACCAATTAAAATTTTAATAATCTTAATAGTACATGTCATATAGCTCTACATATTTTTCTTAACATTATAAAGGCAGTATCATGACATATCAAAAGGTATAGTTTGCTAAGTATTTTATCATCATTTCTCAAATATTTTGGCACTGTGTTTAGGGAAATTTTCTCTTCAAAATTAGTTACTGGAGATTTTTTAAATACAACATACAAATATTCAATTGAAGAGAAAGAGCACCTACTACCAAATCTTTATGTTTCATTCATTTCTTTGTAATCCAGATGATTACTATTTTAGGAAACAAACATATTCCAAAACTCTTGTGTTTACAGACATTTTAAATAAAGAAATTTGTAATACTTCAAAATAATAATACCTTTAGATATTTAATATCTCTTTTTCAAATATACGCAGGGTCAGACCGATAGAACAGTATGAAACATTTATAATTACAAAAGTTAAGAAAGTGCTTAGGAACATGTTTTGATCAGAGTAAAATAACATGTGAAAATGTGCATTATAATACTTGTAAATTTTGTTCAACACATTCTCTGGTGAATTATAATTATTTATTGTGACACATATCTTGTGATCCACACTGTTTGAAGGAATAGTGACATGCAATCTTCATAGGTGCACACAGGTAGATATTCAAACACACATAAGAAGAGAGGCATGGTGAAATTTTGTCTACCTTGTACTGTACAGTAAGATAATGTATTTGTACCAAAATAAATGAACTACAATTTATTTAACAAAATATGTAGTGATCATGATTTATTCATGTTTTCTGCTAAGGAACTATAATACTATTACATTAGTTGGCCAAATTGAAAAATTCTAAACACAAATTTGAGCAAAATATAATTTCATTATTTAATACTTAATTTACAGAAATCATCACTTACTTTTCATTTGTACTCACAAAAGGAACTATTTCCATATTAGAAAATGTAGAATTCAAGATTGACTACTATTTTTATTACTTCCAGATCAATATGAAATGGTTATCATTATGCCATTTTTTTCACTGCCTCATTCAATATCATTCCTGCATGTAAGAAACAGTGAGGTACTTCTTATTCAAATGTTAATGCAATGGTCACATATGTTTGTTCAGTTATAAAGGCTTTAAAATAGAGACAAATAAAATTTTAAGGCCAGTTCTACTTAAAAATGTGTCATATGAATATACATTTCCTGTAGTGTGCTTTTCTGATCTTTCAAAACTCTTAGTATAATATATTTGCATATGCATTTTTTGCCTTCTCCTCTAAGAACGACATATACTGAAAAACCATGTTCACCTTATAAAAATACATATCTATAAAATACAAAAGGCCACATGCTGCTTTTCTTCTTCAATTTCCTGTGCTTCTTTTAAATAGTCTTTTAAACCTCAGCGAATCTCATTTCAATATTAATTGTAACATTTTAGCCTTAGTGATTTTCCTCTGTGGAAAGCCAAAGCACTTTGCAATGAAAAATATCAGCCATCAGCCAGGACAAATATGTGAGGAAGAACTTCATAAACGAAAAGTCAGTTTAAACTAGGAAGTGATTTGAATTCATACTCCTTTCAATCAAGCAGTAGGAAAGGAACCAATTTTTCACTGAGTAAAATTTTGCAACAGAAGATAAAGGTAAATTTCTCTACCTGAGACCTTGTGATTCAAAAGACGTGTGAGAAAGGGGTAAGGACAAGAATTACACACTAAACCTGTCCACATGAAGCTGGTGAAATAGATGATAGCATGTCAGGCATGGCTAAATTCATTCCAAGGAGCAAAACTTTTTAAGTGACACATTTCTGGGCAATGCATACTGATCAGGAAGCTCAGAAGCATAGCGGAAACACACACACACACACACACACACACACACACACAAATACAAACATAACTATGTTTGTCCCTCTGTCTTGTATACAAGTGGCAATTAAATACATACTCCTTTATACTGAAAAAAGTCCTGTGTTTGAATCCTTGCTTGATCCACTGCCAGCATAAAGAATTTAGGACTTCATGCTGTCACCTGCAAAGTGATGACATTGTGGCACTTCTTGTCAGATTGTGAGTTTATAATTCATTGATGAGTATATATATTATTGTAAGTTAGAGTTCAGTTTGCTGAGAATATTCAATAAATGATAAGTATCAGTATGTTTATGTGGATGTAGCTAAACTCAAAAGTGAACATACTTATTATTTACTTGGATTTAATTTTCTTTGTTGAAATGTAATTTTATTAAATGTTTTAAGAAATGGTTATGTAAATTTTCATCAGAAAATAAAATTATTTTAAATGTAGTCATATATTCCTATTTTTATTGTTTTGGCATCATATTTTTTGGACTTTTTAAGTATATTCCTTAAAATTGAGACCCAGCCCTCACTCATCTTTTTGTATTTCTGTTTTGCTGAAGATCTGTAAGCATAAACTTTGTTTTATAGTCAAAGATAAATATTTCTGCATGCATGTATATCTATTTAGTTTAAATTGAACATTCCTGTGTAGTATTTCTGGTAAAATATATACTCTCAACTTTTCAAAGAAAATTATGAAGAACAAGGGAAATATTGATAGTTATTGATTTTGATGAAGAATGGATTTATAGAAAGAGTGGCAGTTTGTGCTAGTGCATGGTAAATCACAAAAATCATTAAAAAATTAGCAATAAATCTCTTTTATATATTTTTAAGATCAAAAGTAGCTCTGTTCTTGAAATTTCTGTTAACCTTCAAGAAGGTCTCAGAATAGTTTTATTATTTTCATCTTTATTCTTTTGATGCTTCCCCATAGGATAATTGGCAAGACTGTCTTGATTTCCATGATAATTTATGCAACAAGTGTCAACTGCATAATAGCATAGATAATACACAATGCATGAACATCACCTGTTCTCTTTTACATTTCCTGTCTTTCCACTCAGACTGTTCACTTCTGGTTGAGAAAACTGTTACATTTATTTCATCATGCAATTCTTGTATGACTTCCAGCCTATTTTACCCCTCCTTATTCCACTGTGTTTACATAACATTAGTAACTTTTAGGTAGGTAAATATCAATTGCAACAGTGGAGTGCTAGTGAAATTGTGTGCTGTTATTTATTACAAAGTATGAATCATGTTTATGACAGTGATCAGTAACAGCTCTAATTGAAAACAACTGTATTGCAGATTATTGAAATGTATTAACTTCTAAAATAATAGCAATTAATGCACCTTTATAGTTTAAGGTCCATGCAGTTTATAAAATCACCAACATTGATTTTAATCAAATATCTGGGTTTATGCTGTTGCATTTGACATATTTGGTTCCATTTCATCATTTGATATAGTTTGAAAATGTCCCTCAGAAAGCATAAATAAGAAACTCAAACCTCAGTGTACCAGTGCACAAAAGCAGGGCATAATGACTGAGGGTTATGCTACAGGGCAGAGTAGAAAAGGTAATGATCTGCTAAGGGTGTTGGTTTAGTATTTTTTTAAAAAGGAGTTTATCAGCCTCTTTTTTATCTCTTTTGAGACTCTAACATCTGTCATGAAAAGACCTAAGAAGAAGGCCTTCAAAATCCAGTGCATTTTTTCCACCTGCATAATGATTAGCCAATTGATTTTTATTTATTATGAACAATTCTGTATTAGTATTTTGTTACAGCAACATAAAACTGACAAAGATACAATGGAATGAATTGATTTCTCCTGTAATCCTTGACCAGAATAAGTTATATTCTCAAAACAATAGAAGGGAAAGAACATCAAGAGACTTTCTCATGCACACGTATCCCTGCCTAGTAGAAGAATGTGAATGAGCTAAATAATCCTAGAGACCGCAGTGCAGAAGTGTACTTCAGGACGTGTGAGTCTTTTAGGTTAATGTTTTGGGTAATTGTATAATGACTCTCCTCTTAATATCAGTATGTGCTGAATATGTGCCTTTTCTGCCCTTAAATGTTTACATAACTATTATTATTTGCACAATATGATCAAAACACGTATGAATATGTGTTTTTTAAAAATGCATTGCCATTAATTCTCCTCAAAATACACCCCTCCCAATTTCAGTCACATTTCTCATATTATTCTTGCTACGCATTGAAGCAGTTCCGGAATTCCTTTTCCAAGAGTGTCTTAAATTGTCCTGCCAATGGGTGCCCTGATTTCCTGAAACTATTTCAAATATTCTATTACTTTTCATGGTCTTTTTAACCTCAGAGAAGAGGCAATAGTCACATGATGCCAGAACTGGTGAATAGCTGAATGGCTTTGTGTTAATGTGTCTTGTATTGCAATTTTGTAAAGTGCAAGCATTCATTTTGTATTATGATCACAAATTGTACATCTTCATCTTGCCTCATGAGTAAAGGAGTTTCTGGCTGCAGATGTGTTCTGAGTTTTTGAATATTGGTGTTAAATATTAAATATTAAATTATTTGATAAAAAGGTACTCAATTATTTGATGACAAGGTACTCATATTAAATATTTGATGAAAAGGTACTCAGTTATACACAATTTCTTTCAGAAATATTTAGGATTAGGAGAATATGGCATATGTAACATCTGTCCCTCAAGAAGAACTCTGACTAAGCCTAAAGATGGACTCCTATTTGTAGGCATAGTTTACAGTTATTAAATATATGTTAAATATATGGAACATTTTATAACATATTTAATTATACAAGTTGTATAACGGATCAAAAACAAACATATTCCTTTAAAATTTAAGATGGTTTAAAAGTAAACATTTAATAGTTCAATGAGTACTTAATTAATAACAATGAAATACTTGACTTTATTCAGTCAACAAGTGTCACACGATCATTGCTTTTGTGATATATGAAAGAGTATGGAATGTATGTGCACCCATGTTTATAGCAGCACAATTTGTAGTAGCCAAATCTTTGAAACAAACCAGACTCCCATCAACTGAAGAATGAAGAAAAAAGATATGTATTTTCGCATAATGGAGCACTACTTATACACAAAGAAGGATAAATTGGAGACTTTTATAGCTAAATGGATGCAACTCGAGACCATACTTATAAGTCAAATAAATCAAACCTATATGTGTAAACATCGTATTGATTCACTAGTGTGAGAAACTGAATGAGTAAAATAAAATCCAAAATGTTTGATAGATATTGTGAATTGGGAAGAAACTGTTCAAAAGAAAAGATAAGATTTTATGGAGGAGAGAGGAAAGGAAGAAAGGGAAAAAGAAAAAATATATGTATACACAAAGTAATTAAGATAATTATATAGCTAGTTTCACTTATCTCATTGAAAAGTTTGTGCTAGTATTGTTTGGACAAGATATCACACCTGTATCTTGTATTGCGAATAACTACCATGAAGACAACAATACACAATGAATTAATTATTTTAATTCTCCTACTAAACTGTTTCGATACTGTTTGATTGTTATTGTTATTTTTTTCTATATAAAAAAATAAAATAAAAGAGTATGGCAGTGGGGACCATTTTCACAATAAAGTAGAATAGGAATAATAGTTGAAGTAAACTTTCAAAATTTATTTTACTGGACCATTTTCCCATTAGCAACCATTTAAAACCTGTTTAAACTGAAACTTTCAAGACGCTTGAAATTTTAGTCTAGCGTGAGTATCAAAGAAGGTAAGATATTCTATCGTTTATCTTTTTTCCTTAGTGGGATGATATTTAGGTTAAAATAATGCATTCATCCATGTAACAGCAAAGTAGAATTCTTCTCAATATTAATGCTTTTTATTAAGCTTTTCTGAACTCTGTTAACTCGAGTGGTCTATAGCTGAGTAAACTCTAATGCCAGATGGAGTATCAGAAAAAGTGTGTAAGACTTTAATTATCTGAAAACCCAAAATGAACTGCTACCCATGATACCTGGGGATTTTAATGAAGAGCATACATATGTTCTCTTTCTAATTGAAGATGAACTTCATTTTAATGGATTTAATCCCCTCAGAATTTCAAACATAGAAAAGAGAAGCACTGAGAAGAATTTTTTAAAAACCAAAATAAACTTTGCTACGACATTGCCTGTTGAATAGCAAATTATTAGAAGGGCAAAGTTTTCCATTAAATATGTGTGGTATCTAAAAGTTTGTTAAAGTATAAGATTTATCAAATATTGCACTTATATTATAGTTATCAAAAACTAATAACTAACCAAAATCTTAGTGATCTACATTAGAAAATATAAGATCTACAGATTAAAATCTATTATATTTTTTTAAAGTTAGATTTTATATAACACAATAATAATAGTTATATTAGTATTTCAGGATAGAAAATTCTTAGATGTAGCATTTAGAAAATCTGTTTTATTTTGTAAGGCAAGAAATTGTAATACTTTGAAAAGTAAGAAAAAAATTGCTGTTTTAAAGTGAGGACATCAAAATTGAAAAGACAAAATTAATATATATGTATCTTCATATTGTAAAATATGAATATTAATTTGAACAACTTCTTTGTTAAATAAATAACAACTTGAAAGCCTTCTCGTTGCTGAATAGTAAGTCTATATGCACACTATTAGAAGAATATATTTATGCCTAAGTAAAATACTGCTCTGGGGAAACACATGTTGTAGGTTTCCTAGGAAGGAAAGTGCAAATACAAATAATCCTAAAGAAACAACCAAGGTAGGGCAGCAAACTGAATGTCAGAAACAAAAACAATTAACATTACAAAAGAAAAAAATCATTGTTTGAAATTCTGTATAGGTTTTGTTTTGTTTTGTTTTTGTGCTGTTCTGTTTCTGTCTTTGTTGTTGTTATTTGTTACATTTTTCTCTTTAAAAGATAAAAGAAAGAAAAAAATCAAGGTCTAAATATGAATAAAGGTGAGCAGAGAAATAGCCTTAAGTGAGCAGTCACTGGATACCAGAGAATGTTGGAGGGTAGCAGGACAGACAGCTCTTGCCAGAACCACTTAAAATATAGAACACAAGCAGCAGAACACAGACCAGTGGATTTGTTGCTGATGTGGTATATAATGAATGCTGGGACAGCTTGAGGCTGCCAGACACTTGCTTTAAGTACAAATCTCACTACTCCGGTTGCACATTCAGCAAATGCTGACTATGCATTAGTCAGTACAACGCTGAACACATGTAGACACTACGCACTAACACACTCTTTTGTAATTTTATAAATTGTTCTCTCTAAATAACAATGTTATTGGGTACCATGAAATTGCTCAACTGAAGGCCACTTGGATGATATTAATTTCCCTAGGAGACTTGAAATGTAGGAACATTCATAGGTGATTTTATCCAGATATGGGCACCTCTTGAGTATCTACATAAGTCTTCTTATGATCTTGACCAAGTGGGAACCTAAATAGCAACCACATTATTACATTTGTTTTCAAAGAATGCAGTTATCTTTGGGACACTTTGTTTGAACTTTTACCTCTGAAGTTATATCCACTTTAAATATACATTAGCACACTTGTACCAGACAGCATCCCATTACTGCAACACATTACCTGAGTAAACTAATGTAACAGGAGAAAAAGCTTACTTTTTCTCACACTTTTGCAGGTTTCAGCCCATGATCAATTTGCCTCATTCTTTTATAATTATGACAGCGTGTTACAGAGACCACACGGCAAAGAAAATTCTACTCCTCATTCTTGGTGCAAAAAAAGAGCAAATGAAGAGTGCCCGGGTTTCCAATACCCCTTCAAGAGCGCTCCTTTAAAGACTTCCCGTTAGACCTCTCCTGGAACAGTTCAACCACCCGCCCCTAGAAGGGCTGGATGGTGACTTTGCCTTTAACATATAAGACTTGGTAGAGATTTAAATAGCAATATATAACATTTATTGAAATTTCAACTTTTCTTGTGACCTATTAGAAGCACATTAAGAATTGAGAATCATATGCAACTTAGAATTAATGCTTTTCTAGATAAAGGTAACCTGCATAAGGAGATTAGGATCTGGCATCAGCCATCACCACATTAGAAAATTTCCTTTGCAAATGTGGTGCGGTATTTCAATGGCATAATAAATAATAGTCATTGGGCTCACCAGAAATAATGTAACTGCTGCAGTGGTAATGTTGGAGCAGATAATCAACGACTCTCATTTGAGAGTCCAGTCAGTAAGAAAGCAACTTGGATAACTACCTGCAAGTTTATTGGTTTCTATCCTCCAAATTGACACTGAAAAAAAGTACCACATTCCTTGGTTTGAGGATGAAGTACAATATACATGAATGAACTCAATTATTGCATTAAGAAACAATATAAAACTGGTTTAATTATAAGGTCTCTGTACAAAAAACTTGGTAAAAAATACATTCCAGTGTTACAATCCTGCCAAAGTACTAATCAGAACTTGCTTAATTAACTCTTAAGTTTAGATTACTTAGGAATGTTTCCCATATTTGAGTACATAGTATTTGAAAATTAGAAGATAAAATAATTAAGTTACATTGAATAAATATTTAAAACAAATTTTGCCATAATTTTAACTTTTTTCAGAGTGGTTAATTCCAGCATAGTTTCTAATATTTCAGGAAAAACTCTTGTTTATAATTTTAAAACTATTGTATAGCTGGAGCAAACAAAAAAAATGAAATTAGATGTTTATGTATAATCCTTTCTATTTATGTATGTTTAATCAATATCCCTCCATTTTATAATTTTGGTTAATGCATATTTATTCCCTGGCAATTATTTTTCCATTTTATCTGAAAAACAACTTTTTATATAACTGGGTTTCCAAAGCTCTTTAATCAACATATTTTCTTTAAACTTAATAAATGAATGCATTTATATAATATTTAGTATGACAATTTCACTTCCAATAAGAAGTATGTTATAGGTCATTTACATTCTATGCCATTTCTTTAAGCACATATATGAAATAACATACTACCTCAAGTTTTTCTATTTTATTGTAATCTTTCAACAGCTCTTTCTTTCTAGTAAATTATAATTGCTAGTAAATGATCACGAAGACTTTTCAAGGACTGGCAATATGACAATAAAGAGTGAAAATTGTTCCTAGAACACATATATTCTTGGTTGCGATGAAAGTGTCCACATTGATTTATGCTCCATCATGATTGCTTCAAAGGAACTATAATGTTGGCAGCTATGATGATTCCCTGATGGATTCATTTGAGGTGAAAGAGGACCTGGAATGAGGGTGTAAGGTTCCATATGGGAGGACAAAAATCATATCTTCTTGTGTCTTTCATTTTTATTGTCTTAGATAAAGTAATCATTTATTTATTCTGAAGAACTTTGAAATTTGAACATTATTATACTCAGGAGATGACAAATCAAATACCAGATTGTGAGAATTAAAACCTTCCTATATTATTTGCTCTTGGGTATCATGCCTGGCAGTTTGTTAACTTGGTTTCTCAAATGTCAGTGCTTCATATACTGCCATTTAGGTTTTACAGGTGCAGCCTGGTAAGGGACTGAGAAGCAGTGAGACAAATGTGAATCCATTCCAGTTGTCGGGACTGGGTGGGAGCCCTGGCTGTCTCCACTCCCACAATGGTCTTGGCACCCTTCCTTTTTTGGAGAACCAATATTTAGGAAACAGTCTTGATTTCCAGGATCTGCAAACCTCACTGTTTCCTGTCTGCTAGAAGAGATATTTTCAGTTATTATCATTCCCTTTTCTATTTCTCTTGTCATTTACCCATCTAAGTCCAAGGACATAGTTTAAATACCTCCTAAAGTTTATATTTTCTTAAAATAAA
>NW_004955426.1:14726045-14757613 GCF_000276665.1 Chinchilla lanigera
TTTTACATCAGTGTTTTTATTTTACTTCCAAGAAATCCTAAGAGCCTTACTGAACATACATAACCACTTCGATCAAACAGCTGAGTTCTATACAGAAGGATGCAACTGCGCACATTGTGTTTGTTTGGAACAAAGGAAGTGAAAACAAAGGTGCAAGGTCAGCAGGACAGATTTATTTCATAACAAACCTGAAAGGAACTGCCCTGGCACTTAGTCCAGACCAATTTTTTCTGGTACACAACAAAAGCACTTTTAACAGGTTCATGAGGGGAAAGTAAGGGACTTTCCCTTGGCTACCCAGCAAGGACAAGTACAGGGAGCAGTGTTTGCTATCAACAGCAAGGCAGGATGATGCTGGAAGTTATGGTGTCCAGCCGGCCTACTGGGCCTCGTTAATCTTGCTAAGCCCTCCTTAGTAGGTGCAAAAGCATCTCGGTGTTGGGAAGAGGCTTAGCGTTGCCTCTGGTCAGCCTCGGAAAGCAGTGGTCAGATTCCTTCGGGGTTAGGTTTAAATTCATGATGAAAAATCCCAAAAATATATGCATATCATCCTAAATTTTTTTTCAGGTTTCTTGTCTTCATCTTCTAAAGTGTGTTCTTTTTTCATAAAGCTATTTCCTGTAATGTCTTCTTTCTCTCTTTTTTGCCTTATAAATCTTAATTATTTAAGAAATTAGTAAGAGGGGCTGGGGATTTAGCTCAGTGGCAAAAGCGCCTGCCTGGCATGCGCAAGGTCATGAGTTCGGTTCCCTGTACTGGAGAAAAACCAAAAAAGAAATTAGTAAGAATTAAAACTGAATGTCAAGCATTCAGGCATTATTTCCATGAATATTTATACATCACCTGTAAAGGAAAACATATTCATTTTTGTCTGATAGATTGATAACAGAGGCCAAACTCTACTTTTATTCAGAAGCCTGTACTGCGTAATTTCCCCATGACTTTGCTATTGAAAGATCACTTCTTCATGGATCATAAACCGCTATATGTTTAATGCATAATTATTAGCTTTTGTATATATTTCTTTCTAGAAAAATTCTTCCCTCAATCCACATTTCTTCACAGAAAATGTCTATTTCTCTACCACCTACAGTGAAACTCCTTGACAGTTGTTCATATTTGCTTTCACATATTTTCATTTCTAATGCTTTTTTGAAAAACAGAGTGTTTGATGTGATTTCTGTACTCAAATACCATCAATAAAGGCACCCAAAGTTTCATTCTGTGAAATCCCAAAACAATTTATATGGGACTTTCTTCACTTCTCAGAAACTGACACAGTGACTTCTTCTGGATGCAGCACTGATATTTTTTTCTTCTGTCACCCAGGGTGAACCTTCTCAAGTCTCCCCAAATGTGTATCAGTTAGCTTTCCTGACACTGCAGAAAATACCTCAATGTGGGAGAGGTTCAATTGGCATGAAGTGCTTTGGTCCATAGGTGGCAGAATCCAAAGGAGGCACAGATGAAGTGTTGGATGGAGCAAAGATGTTGAGTTCTTGGTGGCTGGGAAATGAGGGCACCAGTTCCAGGCAGGAAAGAGTAAAGGACCAGATACAGTAGTCCAGGTTATCCCAGATAGTTACTTTACTAATCTAATCAGTGCCTCCTAAACCCATCAAGTTGATAGTGCGCAATTTAACTACATTGTTCTTCTGTAATCACAACTTGATATGATTTATTCTCTGTTTTCTCTTCTCTCTTACGATCATATGTTGTCCTATATCATTTCTTCCCTCTTTTTTGTGTCTTTGTGTGGCAGGAATTGAACTAAGGGCCTTCATACTGAGCTACATCCCCAGCCCTTTTCATTTTATGGATCATATTAAGTTGCTAAATTGTCTGGGTTGAATATACACTTTTGATCCTCCTGTCTCAGCTTCCCAGATGGATGGGATTACAGACACACACAACCCTCCTGTTAATTCTTGTGACTTCTCTCAGTTTCTTGAACTCAAATACTTATTTTGTTCTTCAAATTCATATAAGCCTTCTTATCTTCCCTATATAACGAGCAATTTTCATAGAGACAACTCATAAATCATTTCTTCTACTCCTATTCCTCTTTCCTATTTTATGAGGGTAATAGTACATGTAACTCTGTGTAATTATATAATTTATCTGCAGTTTATTTTCTACAACTTACATTCCAGAAAGGCACAGATGTTTCTCTTTTGTCCTCTACTGTATTTCCAGTTTTAAGCACAATGTCTCTACCATGGCATCAGTTCTATGAATTTTTTCAGAACCTGAAAGCAAAGAGTGCCCCAGCACTAGGTTACTCCCCTAGTTCTTCGTAGTAACCTAGGGAGAGAACCTTAGTTCTAGCGTACTAGATCCTGCAAATGATTAATCTCTCTATAAAACAACATACTACTTAAAACAACTTATGTACATCCTTCTGTACACTCTAAATTATGTATATATCACTCATGACACCTAATATAATATGAATATTACTTAAAAGGTTGTTAAGCTGTATCTCTAGAAAATAAGGAAGAGTGAAAAAGCAAGTTAAGTACAGACACACTTTTCCCCAAATATTTTTTCTTTGTTAGTTTGTTTATAGTGCTGGGGATCTAACCCTGGATCATGGATGTGTAGAGAAAGCATTGTAGCATTAAACTTTAGTTCTGGCCCCTCAATATTTTGATTCGTATTTGGCCCTGCATATGAAGTACCAGTTAACCATTTTTCCCACAATGCACTTGACCATATGATTAACAAAACTAAACCATTATCACTGATTTATTATTGATGAGATTTTAACTGTTCCATAAATTACTTTGTTAAATATTTTGAACATTCTTGATTATATTATATTTATAATAGTTAATTTTCATATTTGCCACACAAACACAGAAATACACATACATTCACGCTTATAGAGATATAATTTTTTGGCCTAAATGACCTAGCTAGTAAATTACTCAGCTAAGATAGAATACTATAACATTTTCCTAAAGAATAGATGTTTTTGGAGAATTCTTTTTTCTTTTAAGTTTTTCTGGGGGGCAGTTATGTGGAATCAAACTCAGGACCTTGTAGTGCAGGGCAGGCACTGTGACACCAAGCTATATCCCCAGCCCTTAAAGAATTCTTATTTTCCCCCTGTTTTCTGTATTTAATCCAGCATAAAACTCTTTCTACATAAGAAAATTTCCAATCACATATGTATATATTTATTGAATTTGTTTAATTTTGCTTTCTTTATATGCAAAAACAAATGCAGTTAGAACAACTGGCAAACATTTTCAGTTATTTCACTTTTCCTGGAAGAAGTGAATTTGCTTAAGCGTAATAATTCTGTCTCCACTCTGGCTACTTAAGCAGTGTATTTAGATTCTCTTCATGAATCTTTAACATATATTTTAAGGAAATATTGCAATGCAGCTACACAGTGCATTTTATACCCAAACATAGAATGGTTTTTATAAAAATTTTAAGTTTATGTTAACCATTACTTTATTGTAGCAACAAACCTTCATTAAGTTTGATCACATGACTATATGAATATTTATGTAAACCCTCAGACTGTGCAAGAGAAACAAGCTTACAATGTTATGACAATAAAATACTTGAAAACAAGAAAAAATTCAAGGTTTTTAGAAAGGAAATTCATGTCAAGTGATTTAAATAGGATCTGCTTTCTTAGTAAAATATCAAAAATTTGACAAGTGAAAGCAAGTAAATAAACACAGTCAATGTGTAAATCTAAGCTTAGAACGTGCAAAGGACCACAGGGGCTTTGTGGTGTGGACTTTGGATTTCACAGAGGGGATTTGCTGAGCCAGCTTTGTAAAGTCCAGACTTCTTGCTTCAAATCCTTTGGTTTTTACCTAACTCAAAAGTAGCAGCTTTTAAAAAGTGACTATCATACTAGGAAACAAATAATAATTAATTAATTGGTTACCATATTGCTACTGGATTTAGGGATTCTGGGGTCTCCTTTTGGAGATGATCTTCTGGGTTCTCTGTACAAAGAAAGATTTTTCTGGACAAAAAATTGGTCGAGACAAGTATAAAGGTAATAAGATTTTATATTTGCCAAAGATGGGAGAAGAAAAGGAATATGTTCTGTAGAGCAAGTTCAGGCTAACTAAAAACGGAAAGAAAAGCGTACTTTGGAGGACCACCCCGAAGAAGAGCACAGTGACCAAGAGCTGAGTGGCAGCCATCGTTTCTTCTTTGTATGTCCCACTCCTCAGGCTCATGTGAAGCCTAGACCGTCCTATCAAAATCAGCTAGGGTTCTCAGGAGAAGAAATAAAGATAGCACTCTCTGAATGCTTCCAATTGTAGGACTTTGATAAATGTTCTGCAGCATGTATCCTAGAACTTTGTAATTCGTAAGTTACCGCTACTTTCCCAGACATTTTGCCACACCCTAATCTCTTGCTTCAAAATTTATTTTGAAATTTACAGAAAGCACAGATTTATTCCCATGATTCATAAGATCTCTGTCACCACTATTTAACTCTATTGCTATAGCATTTGGGCAACTTTATTACTCAGTTACTTGAGCTATTATTTGAAAACCCATAAACACTGGCTAATGAAAAGCAACAATTTCTCATAGTTCTCAAGCTCAGAAGCCCTAGATCAAGATCCTGGAAGATTCAGTGTTTTCATGATTCATAGAAAACACCTCTAGTTCTATCCTCAGGCTGTAGAAACAGGAATAGTCTCCCTTGGGATTCTTTTGTATGGAAATTAATGCCATTTTAAAGGCTTCCTTCACCTTTACTTTATCTCCTGTCAAAGATTCTTTCTCTTACTGTTGTCACACTGGGAATCAGGTTTCAGTATAGGAATTTTAGGGAGACACATGCATTCAAACCACAGCAACAGAAACGGGAAATATATAAATGAATTGCTAAGTATGTGTCAACTATTTCACAAATGATGAATTCTGTACCAATTTAATGCATCAAGAAATATTATTTTTAAAATGTGTTCAACTGTTATAAAAGCTAAAGCACGTCATAGCTTTTGACTTTTAGGAAAATCAGGGGTAGTTTTTCTCTGGCTCATAGACCATGTCTAGACTTCTATTTGAGTCAAAAGAGCTAACACTCCCCATCACCTCTGGGCAGCAAGAGATTTTTTCTTTGGTTTCTTTTTGCTTGTTTTGTTAGATGTGTATGCAGATAATTTTATTTTAAAAATACAGATTATTTAAGCAGATTGTGGTAGTTAAAGGTATGAAAAGTAAAGAAACATGTTCCACAGAGCAAGTTCTGGCCAGCTGGAAGTTGATTGACTTTGGTACTGCCAGTGTATTGGTGAGTACGACTCTAGATATGCCTAGGTAGGTCATGCAGGCATGGGCTTGGAGGGGAGTGTTGGACTCTAGTCCCTCTCTGGCACTTTCTCTGCTCTGCTCCCACATAGCCATGAAATATCTCCTCCTTGCTATGCTCTTCAACCTTGAAGTTTCTATCTTGCCACCAGCTGACCCTAAATGGAAACACCAAGCAAAATTAAAGTTCCTCCCAGTTGTGGGGTCAGGTTTTGACCAGCAATGAGAATACTGACTAATACCTAGAATTTTCAGGATTTAAAAAAGTGTAGCATGTTCTTGAACTAATTCCAGTAGTATTTTTGTTATATTCTGCCTTAAAAATGTTTTAAGTGTAGTGTATTGTTAACCTTTTCCCTTTGAGACAAATTAATGTGGCTATATTTGTGAAACTGAAAAATAGATTTTATAAACCTTAGTAGCCTCTAATTGTTAATATACTGTTCTATATCTTACGCTTAAACTGTGGTCTTCAGGGAAGCCTCATCATCACTTGATATCTTATTAAAATGCACATGTTCAGATTTCAACCCACAGAAGTTCAATTAGAATGTGTACTTTAACAAGAGCTTATGAGCACTATAGTTTGAAAATTTTTCACTTTGGCATACAATGAACACTTAAATGCTAATAATAAATCACTAAAAATGTGAAATCTATTCCAGGGCAGTCATTTTGTGGACCAAGGAAAATGTTTTATTCTATAAGGATTATAATGGAAATTCAGGGAAATAATGTTTTCATGGACTTTAAATCATTTGAATAGTTACAATCCTGGAGTATAGATTTCTTAGATTATGTAGATTTGTTGTTTTTGTTGTTGGATTTTTAATGCCATTTGGATAGATGGCATTTAACCTTACACATTGAAACTTTAACATTCTTTCTCAAAAATTATGTTACAGAAAATCTAAATTAGTGAGATTTCATAAAAGTTATAAAGTCCTTTTGTTCTACACTATGCCTGACTTTTAAGTAGACATAAAATATATTTTGCTATTTCCTTGTTTAACCAAAATTCAACATTTCCTTACTCAGTAGGACATATTTTCTCAGTCACAGAGAAGACAATGGGTCTTCATGGAATTCTCTCTGGTGTACTTCCCACACTTAATCCCTTTATCCCTGTTAGGCACTCTGCCTCCAAATTCTGTAGAACTTTTCACATCTATGAATATCCTCAAGTTATTTGCAGAGATTATAAAATAAAAATAATATAATAAAACACTGTGGAGTAAATTAATTTAATAAGGATGTGTAGATATTAGGCAGATGATTGAGTAATTTGGTTTCTTTGTAGACAAAATATTTCCATGGTGTACTAAGTGGAAGATGTTGTGTGTAGGCCTCATGAACAGAAGAAATAAAATCATAGTGGCTAAATGATAGTGACAAATACATAGTTGTTGCCTTCATATTTTTGTTTTTCTGTGTTTAGTCCCCTTCATCAAGTCTCCCTGTTTGTGAAATCACAGGTCATTGTGTCAGGATGGAATATCAACTGCACTGGTTTGGAGGTCTCCCAGGGACCTGGAGAAGCTCATGTCTGGGTGCGTCTAGATGGGTTGCTGAGCATGCATGGTCTTGCAGTCTGTGTCTTATCTCTGACCTTTTCTCTGGCACTCTTTCCCAGTTCCCAGGAATGAATTTAGCAGCTTTACGCCATCCCACTATCCTGTCAGGATGCTTCTGCTATAGAGCCATAGACTGAATCTCCTTAAAACATGAACCAAATTGAACCTTTTCTCCTTTAAATTGTAAAATTCAGATCTTATGGCCAGCGAAGGGAAAGTTTCTGAATACACATGTATATTCATATTCTTTCAGGGCTTAGATGTGAGTTCCCTGAAAATAAATACTTGACAAGAATAAATAAGTCTTGTAAGTCAACTTAATTTTCATATTTTGTCATATGTTATTTGTTTGCTCTATAAATGAGTATGTATTTTGCATCAATTATATGTTAGGTTTTGGTGATACAATCAGTGAAAGAAATGATTGAAATTTCACCTATTCTGTATTTATATTTTAGTGTCTAAACTTTGCTCACGTCTCCAATAAGTTAGAAAGGGTTCCTTACCACTTTTCTATCTTATAAGATACATTCTACAATCTCCATGTAACAAAGGAGGCAAATCAGAAAGATGTTTATAAGTAAACAGGAAGCATCTAGTGGTGGTGAACTTAGGCTTCTAAACTCTTGTAATCAAGATTGCAGAATTTGTAAGGCCTGTGCACACTTTCTTAAGTAGGCTACACTTGGAAGTTTTGAACTTTTTCCCCACAGTTCTAACTCTGTTGATATACTTAACACATGGGTATTGCAGGTCTATTATTTTGAGGGGAAAAAAGTCCACTGATTATTCTTTCTCCCATCTAGTAATTCTTTCTCCCATTCTTTCTCTTATCTTACTAATGAAACCAATCTGTCAAAGATAAGCTAATTTATTGTAAACTATCACTGATGAATATGGTATTTGTATCCAGTGAATAAAGAAATTTTATTAGAATAATATCTTCAGAACACAAGAGATATGTGAATAAGGACATTAACAGCCTTATCAGTTGATGAAATTGAAGTGCTGTCCTATAGAAATGTATGCTTTAAAAATAAGTAGATATTTTAATATATTTGCATTAGTAAATTCTACTTTTGAAATCAATACTATTTAATATACAACTTTAAAAACATATGTAAAGGACCCTTAGAATTACTAGGACTCAAATCTTTGGGGTTAGTTCAATACACATTTGGTCATATTTCATAATTGTTACATATCTATAACCATTAACACCTAAAACCCATGTGTGGATTATTTTTGTATATAATTATCATTTATAAATATATTCAGATGTTGCTTACAAAAGGCAAATTCTTTCTAATGCACATTTTAATCAGTAAAATTAGATGTCAAATTGAATACATTTTCCAATTTTAGGCATAAATTATTTCAAAAAAGTTTATAATGCTTAATAAAATTATTCTCTATTCAGCATATTGGATAATTCTCTCTGCAGAATGTTCCAATGTGATTTGAAGATCAGCATAATAAGTGGCACTTTATTGGGATATTTTCTACTCCCAATTGCTTTCAGATTTGGGAATGATTCAGCTTCTTTTATGTGTGTTCATTAACCATTCATCATCTAAAAGTATACAATTCTTACTCTATGTATGCCATTCATTTGAAGATTCTGTTTAATCTTATCAAACTTCTATTGAGAGTGACACTGGGAGTTCAGCACAAGTTTGAAGTACTGAACTCCCCCATTAAAGGAACTAGCCAATCTTTTCAATAAGTATGAATTTTTTAAATTAATGAAGAGTTATACTTTTGCATGAGAATAATGTATTTGTTCTCCATAGCTGGAACTTAATTCATAATATACATGAATACACAAAAAAATTCTTATTTTTATAGCTAATGATATATTTTATGAAGTCCCAGTTTTTCTCACAGGAAAAAATATTCATATGACAAACAAAACAACTTTTCCAGCTTTAATGAGGTATAATTTACAAGAAAGAAGTATATATTAAAATTGTACAATGTAATTGTGATGATTTTCATAACCAAGCTAATTAATGTACATATCTCTTACAACATCACTTGTTCATGATAAAAATATTTGAGAGCTAATCTATTAGTCAGTCTCAAGTGCATAATACATTATTACCTATAGTCACTAAGGCATGCTTATGTTTTCAAAATTTATCACTTTATTAACACTTTCTCTGCATTGTAACTAACATCTACCCCCTTCCCCCACTTCCAAATCTCTCCCAACAACTTTTCTACACAGTTTATGGGTTTAAAAATATGAAAAAGTTGAAATTTACATAAAAATTCAGCATCACAGATTTATACTCTTGAGCAACTATGATATTCTAATTAGTAAATGTAATCATTAACATATCATAATTTTACCAGGTTTTTTTTGTGTGTGTATGTCTGTGTGTGTGTGTGTGTGTGTGTGTGTGTGTGTATGTCACAGGCAACATTAAACTATTGAGAATCTATGAATGCATGTTGAGAATAATAGTTCCCATACAAATAAAAGAAAAATACCAATAATTACAACATAAAATCTTTATTCTAAGATACAGGTCTCAAAATATTAAAAATGATATAAAACAATGTGATTTTTATGAAGTAAATAGGAGAGCTAGTAGAAGCAGATATAATTATCTTTAAAGCTGTTATGATTTGAAAAAAATAATCACATAGATCTACAACTACAATGCAATACAAAAATTTGTGGCAAAAGAGTCACAGCTCCACTGTGTTCTACTGCTTGCCTTACAAATTGATAAAAATGCATAATTTTGTTTAGCAGTTATTTGAAATTCTTTTTTTCTTTAATTTCAATTTTGTTAATCTTCTAACATACTCAAATATGTAAAAGGACTATTTTCCATGTTTTAGTTCTCATTCCAAGGACAGTTTTTATATAGCAAGTAGTCAATATTTAATATCTGTTATGGTTGATACATTGTGTCAACTTCAGGAGTCTAGAAGCATATCTGAGTAACTCAGCAGTTTTACATCCTGAGCCTGCGCAAGAGCAGGGCACATAGAGGGTATGGGGCATGGGTGGGGAGCTAGCACACAATATAAGGAGGGAAAAGAGGCTTGCCTCTCCCCCACCGTTTTGCTCTTGCTAATTTTGCTATCTTCTACCACCATTAACTGATGCCCTCTGCCATGTGCCACTCTTCCTTGGAGCCAGCCGAGTGTAGTCTAAAACTTCCACAAACTGTGAGCTAAATAAACCTTTTCTTCCTTAATTTGGGGCATTGGATAGTTTGTATCAGCAACCCCTATAAAAAGTAACCAGGACAATATCCTGAGCACATGGCTAGTGAAGATGTTTGGCTATTCTCCTTGACTATGTTTGCTCCAGAGCAGCAGATGCAGGCAAGACAGTTGCAGATAAATTCTCCTATGGAATTGGCTTGATTTTCTCTTGCATTTGACTGATAAATGCAATGACAATGGAAGCAAAGTTCTGTGACTTAGACAATTCCAGTGTTCTGAGTGGCTTCATGCTACTTGGGCTGCTTCTACATTTATTTTTCTTACCCAGATTTCTGGCTTTTCACAGACTGCCCAGACTGCCTTGTGTAATAGATCTAGTTAGCAACTGCCATGACTGCATCTAGAAAACTCATTGCCATGTACCTTACTTTTGCATTATATACTCCGAGAGCATGCTGAAGTTGTCTTTCTTCCACTTTTGAACAGTAGAAGGAAAGGCAGATGTGCTGCTCAGAATCACGATCATGTCTTATCACATCCTCTACCACTGCAAGACCTGAGGACCGCCTGTGTAGCAGTCCTCTAGGGGTTCAATCAGAAGACAAGTTGAAACATCTGCATAAATTATTGGCTTCTTCCTTTACAAAATCCTCTGAACCAAAAAAGCAAGACCTGTCACTATTTTTCTCTTTGAAATAATATGATGACATTCCATAACCTACACTAAGTAGTTCTAGTCTATGTTCAAATAAAATGTTGCTGTATGGCCATTTCTCCAGGATCTGCCCTGAATATTACCAGTAAGAGACACAATAATTGTTTTCAAAATCTCTCCTTTTTTTCTTCATATTAAATAGAATTCTCAAAAAAGTGGTCTCTGGAGTTGACAGGATATTATCTAGCTGATCATATGTAGTATATGTTATTTTTTTTCTAGATATGCCTCAAGAGACTTATGTATTATTGGGCAGGGATTTTTAGGTGATTGGATCAAGGGAATGCGAAACTCATCAATGGATTAACTCACTGATGAGTTCATGGCTAGATATGATACTGGGAGGTGAAACCTGATCAGAAGAGGGGAGTCACTGGCATCTATGTCAACCTATCCCTCTCCTGCCTGCCTCCCTCAACCTCTTTCAGGTTTCTTATGCTTGTGACAAGAGCAGCTATTCCTCTCTTATACCCCTCTGCCATTCTGTGCTGCCTTGGAGCCAGCAGACTACAAATTGTGAGCCAAAACAAACCTCTCGGGGCTGGGGATTTAGCTCAGCGGCAAAAAGCGCCTGCCTGGCAAGCGCAAGGTCGTGAGTTCGGTTCCTGGTACCGGAGAAAAACCAAAAAAAAAAAAAAACCTCTCCTACCTTAAATTGTGGGCAGCAGATAGTTTGTCTTGGCAAAGGTGAAAGTAACTAATGTAGTACATATGATCTCGATAATGATAAAATTTATTAAGTTTCAAGAAGCAAACAAGCAGCAGGAATCAGTGGGAAGGAAAACTATAAAAGAATACATACATATGCCTGTGACACTGATTATAAGATCACTAAAAATCAGAGTACAACTAAGGCTTAAAGGAAGGATTTATGTTTCCAGAACTTTGGTTGTTAGTTGTTTCTTTTATGGTAAAAGTTGAACTTTTGGAATCTCAGCAGATGGAAGTCTGTTAGCTGAGCTCTTCATAGTCTACCATTCCAGAGTCGTTTGTGCAGATTCTGATGGGTTTGCAGAGCTGTAAGAAGCAACATATATTATGTTGTAAATGCCATCATTATGACATATGCTTAAACTTCTGCTGAGAAATAAATAAAATATCCTGAATTGCCTGCTGTTTATTCCAGCTGTTTATTTCTCACAGCCCATAAATGGAAAAGTCACACAGTTTAGCATTTATGTGTTACAGCGGCATTTGAAAATAATTAATTTTTTTTACAGTGAGTCATTTCATTTTTTTCTGAACTAGAACTAATTCATAATTTCAAGAAAAGAGGCCATTACTTGAGAATAAAGTATATATTTTCTTGTAAGTGAAAAGACTATAAAAATTTCTTATTTCTCTCAAATCTCAAGCAGCCTAATAAATAAACAGGAAGGCATACCAAAAATAAGCATAGGTCAGCTAATCCACATATCTGGCCGCATTTCCAGCAGACACAATTGTCATTGGAAGCCTGCTTTTGTATATAAATTGGGTTCATTGCAATGATTCTGCTTGTGCTCATCCTAATATATACAAGAAAGAGAAGAGAGAGTTGTATATTCTTCATTAAAAAGTATTCCAATATTTTATGAAATCAAAGAACAAGCAAGTGAAATACTCTATAATTATAAGGTAATACAGTTATTTATATATATATATATATATTGTAGTTATTACTGTGTTTTTTCATAATTATTATAGCTATAAGTTCATTATATCAACTTTTCATTTTGTTTAAAATTAAATTTAACATTCTCACTTTCTTTCCTTCCTTCTTTCTTTCCTCTCTCTTTCTTTCCTTTTTTCTTTCTTTCCTGGGGGAACTGAACACAGGTCTTCCTACTGATCTACACCAGCAGATCACTTTTTAAAATTTTGACATGTGTTCTCTCTTAAATTGTATATACTAGGCTTGAAGTTTGGATCCTCCTACCTCAGCCTCCCAGAGTGCCGGGATTACAGGCGTGTAATATATGTCCAGCTTTCAATTCACTTGTTCCCAGTTAGCTGAGTATTTAAAGAAAACTAAAAGAAAATTACATTGAATTTAGCATTCCCATTTTATAAAATATATATATATATATATATATAGTGTCATGGCAATGTTTTGAGAGTAATGTGCAGTTTTTAATTATCCATTCTGCTTAATATTTATCAGTAGAGTAGATAAGGTTCCTTCATTATGATTGTAAATAGTGTTTTAGAGGAGTCTCATTTAGAAAAATATATAAATTTTTTTTCTGATTTTTCACATTTCCCATATTAAAACAATTGGAGAACTACAATATTTTATTTATAGTTAATTATTATAATCCAGCAAAGCAGATAACATCTTTATTGTACAAAGCAGAGGAGATAACTGGGAAAAAAATAATTTGAAATTATTTTTGCTCTCAAATTAATCCCACAATTATATCCTTTTTAAGATTAAAGTAAATCTTTTTTTTTTTTTTTTGTTTTTCTCCGGTACCGGGAACCGAACTCACGACCTTGCGCTTGCCAGGCAAGCGCTTTTGCCGCTGAGCTAAATTCCCAGCCCCGAAAGCAAATCTTAACAAAATAAGGCAGCACACACATATTCAGTATCTTTATAAACTATGGTGTTTTAATATCTTCTGTCACTTAATTCATAATTACCTAGCTCATTATACATAATCAGATCGCCTAAATCTGAGTTTTAATACAAAAAGTAAGTCTTTCACCTGAAAGAAAGCTTTTGTGTACATGTTTGTGTTTCCTGTGTAAAACAAGTGAAATAACTAGTTTTCAGTGTAAAACTTTATTGCTGTGACTATAGTGGCATTATGTAATAAAAAAAATAGCATTATTTTACCATATAGAAGATTTCTACATAGTATGCATGAAAATTAGGAAGAGGCAAAATTCCACTTAAAATTCTGTGATTATATGCTTTTAGAGATTTAAAATTGCTTGAGTGCAAATTTTTGTGTTCTTCGTCAATTTATAATTACTCAGACCCTCTCACACACCCATTTTCTTCAGGAAATTATTCTGTTCCACATGAAAATGCTCTAAAACAATTAGGTGGTAGAAATTAACTTCCAGGAACACACATTTTACTTGACAATTCCCTGTGGGCGTTACTCTATTCTTATATTCTGATAGATTGAACATTTAAAAATTGTGTACTATTTAGGCTCAATATCACAACAACTGAAAAAAATATCATTTATTCACAGAATTTGCAAAGATCAAATTCTGTAAACTTTAACATAAAGATACTGCCTCTGTTTTTAATAATTTTGTCCTTAGAGGACCCAGAAATCTAAATTTATATTTTCTCTAAAGTAAGAGAAAATTGAGTCTGAATCACTTATTATCATAAATATGCTTAAAATATCACTAGAATTTATAGTGTAATCATGAACATATTCATTTTTCCAAAACTCATGTGAAGAAAAGCAATAAACTTCAGCAAAATTTTTGTTATCGTATTTAAAATTTATTCTGATCACTGGGGAAACAACATTAAGTTGGTCCCATTGAAGAATATTTCATAGTTTAATAATTTTTTGTATTTGTCCTTGGAATAATTGTTCAGTTTTAAAGTACATTTTTATCTTTACAGTATATTTTTATTTTTATAATATAAATGTCGGGGCTGGGGATTTAGCTCAGCGGCAAAAGCGCCTGCCTGGCAAGCGCAAGGTCGTGAGTTCGGTTCCCGGTACCAGAGAAAAACCAAAACAAAACAAAACAAAAAAAAATAATATAAATGTTACTAGCTTTAGATTTTTTTAATTTTTACAAAAGATTTTTAATAAATTAGACTATGTTAAAAAGAATAATTCAGATCAAACGTTTTGGCAATATGTTCAATCTATTTCAATTAAAGAGAAGCAGTAATGTCAGGTTATTAACTGTACTAAGAAATATTCTTGTGATTATAATTTTCCTCCAAATTCTGATGAAATTATCAGACCCCTAGTGATCTCTCTTAACACTTAAATATGTTTAGGACTTGTACTTCTCTGTATCCCACAATAATCTCAAAGGCTATATTGAGCTTTCATTTACTCAAACTGTTAAAACTTGTTAAACCCAGATACTGAAGTAAAAGTCACCATTTCCTAGAACAAATTCATCCTGTGACTCACTGTTCATGTGGAATCCTGATAATTTTTTATTGCTTGTCAGTGCAAATGAAAGTTATGCTGTCCTCCAGGGGTCTCCCAGAGTGGACCCTGCCTACTGCTGCCATGCTGCTGCAGAACACTTCTCTGTTCCTTGTATGCCCTCCCTTTTCTTTTCATCTGTTCTTTTTTATTAGTCCATTTTTGCACTATATAATGACCACATTCCTCATGGAGAGTGAGTCCATGCACATAACGCATCTTTATTAGTTTTCTTCACTAGAATTTGTGGCTCACTCTTTAACTCATTTGCTGTTTCTCAGTGAGTGTATGTATGCATTACAAGGTGCACCTACAGATTTCACAAGTCATGGTTTGTGTCTAGATGTCCCCCTAAAACCTCATGCAGTCATGAGGAGGGCTTTTAGAGTTTATGATTAATTCATGGTCCAGTGTTGAGATTATGGGTGTGAGTGCTACACCTGCCCTGAGGTGGGTAGACTGCATACAATGTAAGGGAGGGAAAGAGGTTTGTTCTGCTCCTCTGCTTTTGCTCTTGTTGCTGTTTTCGGCTGCTGAACTGTTGCCCTCTGCCATGTGTCAGTCTGCCTTGGAGCCAGCCAAGTATGCATTGAATCTTCCACAAACTCTGAGCTAAATAAACATTTCCCTCTTTAATTTGGGTGTCTAGTATTTTGTGTCAGCATTTTGTGAAAAGTAACCAAGATGGTGAGTCAATGGAAAATGGAAGAGAAAAAAAATAATTTTTGATTTTAAAAATTTGTTTACACAATATAGAAGCCAGATAGAAAGGAAAGTAACAACAAAAGTCTTAAACATCATGAAATTAAGTAGCAGCCTAGAAACATTCTATAGGAAGCCAGTCATTTTCATTTCTGATGAGACGAGTTCACAAGAAAAGGAAATGGACTTCCTTTCAGATGGGAGAAGTGGCAAAGAACTTGGGTCCATTTTTAGTTAGATGTGTAATGCCTTCTGATTAAATGTTCTTTACTTAATTTGATTTGCTAAATATAACCTCAACCTTAACACTTCTTTCCAACCATGACCCAACCTTAAATTTGGAGTAAAAAATCAAATCTACATTGAGCTTTCCTATGTGGAACTTTGGATACAGTATCAAAGGCAGAGATCTGTGCTTCCAACAAGCCATTTGAAACAATAGCATCCATATCTAACATGAGATACTGTATTACTTCTCTGTGAGTGCGGTACCAATTTATATACTTTGTTAGCTTAAAACAAATTAAATTTATTATTTTACAATTACAGCTGCTAGAAATTTGAATGCTAAGGCTGTGTTATTTCTGGGAAGTCTGAGGGAGAACTTTTTTTTGGTTTCCTCTACCTTTTGTTATTCTCATTCCCTGGCTTAGCATATATCTCTTAGGCCGGACATTCCATATCCTTTCATTTCGTGTGTGCTTTTCTCATATCCATCTGCCTCTTACATGTACACATGTTATAACCATTACTATATTCTCAGAAACCCATAATAAACTCCTCTTCTCAAGATCCTTAATATTGAGGATCTCAACATTATGTTGAGATATGTTGTCTTCCATGAAAGACATGTATTAATTTTGACCATGTAAGATGATATTAATATCATCTACTAGAATGTGGACTTACCTTATGGGGAAACACCATTCAGACCAGTAAATATAGAGGAGGGATATGTGTAGTAGACAGTTATTTTAAAAATTGGGAAAAGCAGGATGGGAAATTATATACCAGGTATTCTTTCAAAGCATATTTGAAATCAAGCCAGGCACATGGTCAATGTTCCTGACTTGAGAAAAGGTAATGAACATTAAGGCTATACTTTGAACATAGAATAACTTTTACATACTTCACTGAACTGTTGGTTGTGATATTATGCACTGTCCTTCTCCTCCTCCCCCTGCAGTTTCTTCTTTAAAAGAAAAAAAGCCCTATGCTTATAAAACATTGTTTATGCTATAGTTGCTCTGAGAACCTTATCTATTGTGTTTCTGTGCCTCTTAGTCTAAAGTGATGGCTTTGTACAATTTGGTGCCTGCTCTTAAATAGTTCTGTTATAATCTGCAAGTGTTATTTACACAGGAATCTTTTTGATGTTTTCTTCTTTGTACATATCCATAACAATAAATCTTTTTGATAGAAGGTACTGTCTACTGTAGGCCGAGAGTCAGGATGCCATGTTACCTGACCTTTTGGATTCTTGGAGAACTGACTTTAAAATGTGATATCTTAGTTGTTCTGTCTATACACTTGACACTTGAATTTACCTTCATAATTTGTGGGTAGTCACATGCAATTGATTGTTTTAAATTTATCTCATTCCTCCTGAAACCTTCCCTTACTTTGGAAACTCATTTCTGATTCCTTCTAGAGAAGTGAAGATCAGATGTACTTTCGGTTTTATTTTCCAGCTCCACAAAAGTACTAGGTTAGTTTGCTTTACACCTTCCACATTAAACAGTGTTGAAAAACATCCCTCCCTATGTAACCTGATGTGCTTAAGTTTCAGAACCCAATAGCAATATTATTACTGCTATCTCAACATCCGCTAATTATCACTTCTTGAGGGCATCATATTAGCAGTCATAGGAAGACGAATACTAAATGATTTTAGATGGAGCTTTTAAAAGTTGTCTCACAGAATCAGAGAGTAGAATTATAGTTACCAAAGACTGGAAGGGAGGAGGGAAATGGGAGTGGGGAGAGATTATCATTGGGTATGAAATTACAGTTTGGAGAAATTTTCTATTATACAACAAAGTCACTATAGTTAAAATACTATACATTTCAAAATAATTAGAGGAGAGATTTTGAAACTCTTCTTACTACAAGTAAATGATAAATATTTCAGGTGATGTATGTGCAAACACCTTGATTTTACCATTACAAACTTCATATATTTTTTGAAACATCACAGACATATGCAATTATCTTGTCAAATCAAAGTAATATTAAACTTAAAGTTGTAATATGAAATATCTTAGATTTATGTAAAGTGACACCACAACTCTAGTAGTAATAAATTAGATTAATTTCATTCAGGGAAGAGAACCATATGAATAGTGTGAAATAAGGAATTTGCATAAAACTTACTCAACTGTGTCAGAAACTGGAAAAATAAAAGTACAAGAAATTGAAAGTCAGACAAAAAATCAGTAATAAAACTCCTGAAATAGTAAAATTGTATATAAGTCAGAAATGTACTGAAGAATCTTGAAAGTCATTAAAGTACTGCTGAATAGGTTGTGTAATGGTCTATGGACAAATATTGCCTTTGTACACTTCTCAAACTGCAGCCAAGAGCTCAGATATGAGTTTGAGGATACAGAGTTGAGCAGGGTGGTAGTAGCAAGAATAGCTGGCTGCCGAGAAGCAGAGACCAAGAATGCCCCGAAAATTTCCTGTACGTCACTACACCGAACGACCGTGACCTCCAGAGAATAACAGCTACTGTGTTAAATCAATTCTGTGTCTATTACACACGGTACTTTCATCGTCAATTTTAATACACAGAAGGCCAGAAGATTCTAAGAAAGTTGCAGCTTCATAAGTCAAAGATGAACACAGCTTGACATTTATTTAGTGGTGTGAACAGATTTCTTTTTTTTTTTAGCAGCTCCGAACAGTACGAGAAAGAGCTGAGCTCCATTGTGGAGGTGAGTGGGCACTTTAACAGAAGAAAAAGAAGAAATTTGAACTGCAGCTTAGAGTGCGAGAAGTGAAAAGCTGCAAATAGGTGGTCAGTGTCAGTGTGCTAACTGTCTGCTAGCTGACGGTGTTCACAGTTAGGATTCCAATCTCTCAGAGGATGCAGGAAAGCATGCTTGCTAGACTTCCCATCCTTCCTTTCAGAGAAATGATTCTCGGGTCCTTGAGAAAGACACTTCTGAGAAGCACAAAATACAGATCCATCAGGCAGGCCTCTTTATTTTCCTTAGTGATTGCTGTAAGAGATAGGTCAGGTTTTATCATTAGATGTTATCTGTTTAACACAACACTGAGCTTTCTCAAGAATATATTTCAGTGGAACTTAACCCACATAAGAGCTGAAATTAATAACAGTGAACTTATTAAGATGATTAGTTATGTCATTACTGTTATTATAAAGAAATGAATGAGACTAAACACACTTAGAAAATTAATTTTTAAAGATATGTACTTAACATTCAAGCTGTTAATATACCTTGAGAAAATCTAAAATTAGAGTATGTTAAATCCTTAAGTGATAATAAAATATGACAGGATAAATCTAAGAAAGACTAAATCTACGTTGAGCTGTTCCATATTCAAGTTTGAAATATATCAATTGTCTCCAAAATTGATTTTTAAATGGAAAAGATAGTTATGAACTCTAGAAAATAAAAATGAAAAATAAAATACAGAATTCCAGAAGGAATTTTTGTGAAACTTTTCAGTTAATTCTGAAAATATATCTGAGTATACTCTAGGAACACAGACTAATATTCAGAATTAAGGTAACTCTTTCATGAATACAAGTAAAATTTGGAATATATTATATAGGAATTATGTAAATTAAATTTATTTCTGAGTACTTAGAACTCACATATTTGGGTTGTTGAATTTAAAGTAGTGCATATACATATGCGTATCTATATATATACACCTATATGTTGATGTCAAAAATGAATTTTGTTTTGAAAATATGTGATTCTCATGATAGATGATAGACTTAGATTCCTGTTTTATGTAAATGTGAAATGCATCACTCATTCAATAATTCCATTCAATATCTGTAAAAAAATGCTATCAATGTGCGTTTAAAAGAAATCCTAGATTTAAGGTTTATTTTAATATTTATACTGGAATTTGAAGTATCAAAATGTCATGTGCAAACTTGTACAAGTTTGTACATTTGCCTCACAGGACAGGCTTTGCCAAAGCATTCAGTAAACTATAATCAGAACTTAGAGCCTAAACTTCTTCCTTCGGTGTCCTTTCCCTGTGAAATCGCAGGTGCTGATAAATGGAAGGACAGTGTCCTTATTATCCTGTGATAAGAACATGGTCCTTTCAATATGACTCGAATATAGAGGGAAGGGGCCGGGGATATAGCTCAGCAGCACAGAGCCTGCCTGGCAAGCGTGAGGTGGTGAGTTCGATTCCCAGTAGCAAATAATAAAATGCAGAGGGAAGATTTTCTTCATAGAGACACAAAGGTCTAATATCCAAAACCCTGCAAACCCAGCTCTTAAAAAAGGAGAGCAATGTGAGGAAGAGACTCAGAAACCCAGTAAAGAAAAGACAACCAGCACCTGCACATGGGAAAGAGGAACCAAACCAAGCTAGGTCAGAGGAGAAATTATTCTTTAGTGGAAGTATGATTTAATATTCAAATACAGAAGATTAATTAGAATATTAAATTGTCTACATATTCATTGACTTTCATATATGTGTCTGATGTATTCTATTTAATATTTTAATTTATATGTTATTTACCTCAAGTGGGACCACCTCTGTATCCCACTGTTTCAGAGATACGTGACAGTACCAAGAGAGGCGCTCATGCCACCTGAGTCACACCTTCAAAGGTCTGGGACGCTTTCATTTTACTTATGGTGTAAAGGGAAATTGTGTTGTGTCTTGTAGAGATGAACACATCTTTCTTGAAACCATAAAGTATTTTTAATTTTGAGAATGGATAATGTGTGATTCTGAAAAATTCTTCATTCAGACTTAAAAATATGTTTTCCCCATTTTACTTTTTATACTTCTACACATAAGGTATTACACACACAAATAAATAGATATTGGTCATTTCTTCTCTTACATTCTCCAATTTCTTTCTTTAAAACAGAAACCTTTAATTTTCCCTGCAATTGGACCATGCGGACTATTCACTGAGGGCTCAAAATGTTTATCAGTAAAATATGTAAGACGCCTCTCTAACTTAATTACAATTATGTTGAGTAGAGATAATGAAAAGTATTACAATAAGTTTACACGTATCTTTAAAAACTATCGTATAGTACACACAGTTATACATTTTATTTTCATCATGCTAAATGTTTGATTTGTAGTGAACGTTAAAGTGGTAAGATGTGGATAAAATTGCAAAATAAAAAAATAGAACCATAAAAAGCATACTGATTAGAATGTCAGCATCATAAAATAAATGTCTGAAAGCATTGCTTAACATAAGAACTGAGAGCAGAGGGTGGTGATGCACGCCTGTGATCCCAGAACTCAGGAGGCTGAGGCCGGAGGATTACTATGAGTTTGAGGCCAGCCTGGGTGAGTTTGAGGCCAGCTTCAGTGAGTTTGAGGCCAGCTTCAGTGAGTTTGAGGTCAGTCTGAACTACACAGCAAGACCCTGTTTCAAAATCAAAAAATAATAACAATAACAAAAATCAAAGCCAAAAAGCAAAACAAACAAACAAACAAAAACCCGAGAAAGACTTCGATCTGAAGCAAGAAGGCAGTAATATATAAGGAGATAAAAGAGAGAAGCTGGCAAGGTAATAAGTGAATTAAAAGAAACATTAGTAAAGCACTATTCAAAAAAGCAAAATTGAATTGATTTTATTTTATTTATTTTTTTTTTTTGGTTTTTGGTTTTTCTCCGGTACCGGGAACCGAACTCACGACCTTGCGCTTGCCAGGCAGGCGCTTTTGCCGCTGAGCTAAATCCCCAGCCCCTTGAATTGGTTTTAAAAGTCAATATTAAATATGTTTCCAAGGATAGTACAATTCAAGATTTAACTTTAAATAATTTTATTCAAATGCTGCGTGTTTATTGCTATATAAACTGTGAAGGATTGAACATATATACCTAAAATAGTTTGAAGGGCTTATGTAGTCAGAGGATTGAGGAGAACCATCATCTTTCTCCAGATACTCTCAGTGGTGGGCTGGGAAGGAGACGCACACCTCGAGGTATTTGTTCCATGAACGAGGGCTTAAAAATGGATAGGGACAGATGTGAGTGAAATGGACAGCTATTTGTAAGCTGAAAACAACTATGTTATACAAGATGGATCAAATTTGGAGGTTTTACGTGAAACATAGTGATTATAGTTTAAAATACTATGTTGTTCACTTGAAGTTTGCTAAGCTAGTGGACCTTGAGTGTTCTCACACCCATAAGTTAACGTAAAGGTAACGAGTATTTTGCCTGGATTGTTATGATCATTTCACAATGTGCTATTTCTCAGAACCTCAAATTATACCCCTAAATATTTATAACTCTTGTGTTGGTTATACTTCAATCAACTAAAGAAAAAATGGATTTTATCTGTTATGGAAATCCTCAAAATTGAAGCCACTGAGTGACCATAGGAGTGAGAGAAGACAGGTGCTCTGAAAACTTAGCTCTGAGAAGAGCTATGATTTATTACTAAGTACAGAGGCTGCCAAAGCAGCTTGCTTAGTTAGATAGCACCATCTTGGGAAAGTAGTCACTGCCTTTTTGTTGTCTTTGACTTAACTAGATAACCCTGATATACTCCTGCCACTTTACTCATCACATATTTTATTACAACCTCTGTAACGTCTTCCTTGTTTTCCTTCTCCATGTAGCTTACATTGAAAATAGAGACTGCGTCCAATTTGGTTAAGGTTGTATTTGCATTGTCTGGGACAGCCTTCAAAATAGAGAACTATTAAGCCTTCCAGCTTAAGGAAAATAACAAAGGCTTAAACTAAGATATTGCATGTCTCTATCTGTTTTCATAAGAAACCACTTTGAAGATATCAATATGTAATACAACAAGCATTGTTAATTTCTACCACTTTGTAACTCTGTATTGTCTGTACTGTTCTTTTGCTATTTTGTAAAAGGTTGTCTGTCTGTTAATGTTTTCCTCCTTTTATTTTTAAAATACAAATATAAGTAAACTGAGAAAGTATAAAGATATTTCTGGGAATACATATTAAATTACTGGAGAGTTCTATGCCAATACAAAGGATGAAGGAAAGAACTGAGGTTCTAATGGAGTCCTATTAAATTATTCACCTAATACCTAAAGTAATTATGCAAAGAAGCAAAATTTGCTATGAGTTGATCAATTTATAATCATAAATTTCAACCAGCTCAAAAATCAGTGAGAGCAGAATGGAGTTTGAAAAACTTGCTAGTATAGTTTAAAAAAAAAAAAAAAGAAATGAACTATTAGTTGCAATTCTGGAATGGGTTCACCGGTTGGCCATGGAGAGTTCAGCTGGCCAGGGATATAGCTCAGTGGCACAAGTGTCTGCCTGGCAAGCACTAGGTTCTGAGTTCGATTCTCAGTACCAAAAAAAGGAGAGTTCAGCTGAAATTTACAAAAGTGTATTAAGACAGGTGAAAAGAAATTCAAGAAATATTTTCCTAGAACATTATATGTGCTGTGCAAAGAAACATCAAAATTTCCAATAAGACAGTAGGAGTTTTAAAACCTGAGACATGACTAGGATCACTAGAAATATTAGTTCCACTTACCTTATTTGTTTCTTTTTAATTTTTATTTTTTGGTACCAGGAATTGAACTCAGGACCGTATGCTTGCCAGGCAGGCACTGTGTCCCTGAGCCTCATCCCTGGCCCAGGTGAATTCATTTTAACACATACTACTTAAAAGGGCATACAACTGTCCAGCTTCTCATTAAAATTTTTCTATCAATTCCAAGAGAATTTTTCACTTGTCAAGGGTCAGAAAAAGAACAATTTTCAATTCATATATTCTGTAGCATTGCTCTACTGTAGACTATCCACAAATTTAGCAGGAACACTTACCAGCAGGACTCTAATTTCCCTTCTCACACAAATTTTAGGTTGAGGTTACTTGGTAATGGGACTCAAATAACTTATGATAGATCATTATATTAATAGTTGTGGTATATCTCAGAAAAATTATAGAGGTTAAAATTGCTCAACTGAGCTGGGTGTGGTGGCACACACCTGTAGTCTCACTGTTTGGAAGACCGAGACAAGAGGATTTCTGGGAGTTCCAGATAAGCCTGGGCTATATAGGTGAGACCCTGTTTCAAAACAACTACACCAAAATTTAGCCAGAGAAAAACTCTCATAGGGCAAATTCTGGGAGAAATCAAAGGCAGAGCTTCCTGTGGTTTTTCCTGTGGAGTCAGGTGGTGGTATTTTCTGGACATCAACATGTAATGACAGGGGCTGGGGATTTAGCTCAGGGGCACAGCACCTTTCTGGCAAGCACAAGGTAGTGAGTTCGATTCCCGGTACTGAAAAACACCTCCCGCCAAAAAAAATCCATGTAATTACAGCCACAAAGTACTGCCAAACAGAAAAGTTTGTTCCAAATTCAGTCCTCAGTTGCTCCTGAGTCTCCCATTGCTCACGGGCTGATCTCAGTCTCTACTTTGAATGCTACTGTGTGTAACAATCCATATCCTGTATTGTGCTATTAATTTTAATATACTGTTTACCCTCCACCTAATCTTGTCTGACTAGCAATCATCTCACGCAAAGATCCTCTTGGTGGGCATGACAGTACAGCAAGGGTTATTTCCCAGAAGCCAAGGGGAAAGATCAGACTTATGTATGTGCAAAGTAAAATTCCTTACAACACTAGTACATTTACCAAGGTTCATGTTTGGGGTGTAATCTTAGGGACTTGTAACAATGATAAGTAAGTTTTCAGACAATACTATTTTAAAAGTCTCCTATTTCATTTCTCTGCTGAAATGCTAACAAATGTTTACTAATCACATGGGAAAATATCCATCTCCAAAGGAAAAAGTGATATTTGGACATAATCCCATTTATATGTCAGCTCTAAAACATGGCCCGCCAGCTCACTATCCTTGGCTTACCAGAGTTAATTAAATTTCCAGCTTTTCTTCTATAATCATTTGAACACCTTGTATGATTAACTTTCTACAGTTATTTTTCTACTAACATGGAAAGTATGATTTTGTTACATTTAGTTTATTTTTATCATATGTATTCTACGGTATTTAGTGTCTCTTAATTCATAAAAATTAAATTTAAATATTGTATTATCGATAAATCTTAGCTTTATTTAGTAAATGCTTTGCCATCATGGGATGTTTTTCTGTTAGAAACTTTGACAAATGCCTTGTAACCATAGAAATGATTTGTGAGACAGCAGGAGTAGCCAAAATAGATTAAATTAATGTGGTAAGTTTCATGTTCACACAGCATGCTTTACTTTAATTGATTATTCTATGACGAAACTTAAATTACTAATATAAGTGCTGATAGAAGAAAATGAATTTTTAATAAAACACCCTTTGTATCACAGGCTCAGATTAATCTAAGTGGAAAAGCTATCATTTATTATAAGCTTTTAAAGCTTCTTTGATAATATGAATTCATGCAAGGTTAAAGAACTTATAAATACAAATAGGATAAGTTGAAATGATTCAACAACAGTTCCTGCAGTTAATTTTGAATTATGATATATTTAGATTTTAAAATTAAATAATGCACATAAATTAAGAAGTTAGCATGAGTTGTTTCTATTGCAAAGACCCATTTACAAATGGATGATATGAAGTAAAATTAAACAATAAATACTACCGAATGAGTAAATTAAAACATGATTCATTTGCAAGCTTTATGAATGAGAGTTCAGGTTCATTAATTTTTATAGGAATAGAATTTTAATATGAAAAACTCATGTAACATGTAGTTTTACTTTCCCCAAATCCGTACTGTTATTTATCTGTACAAGTTTTTAGAAAAAAAACTACAGGTAATAACATTGAAGAAGATCATTGCATCACAAATAACAACAGATACAGAAATATTTCTAATTATAAGAATATCAACTACTTTATAAGCTAATAATGTTAGTTAAAAAAGAATAATATTACAGGTAATAAAGGAAGTTTCATGTGAGCTTAAGAAATCTCATGTAAGCCCTTCTATATTTTTATAATATGTGTTTGTTTTGATATCTTAGTTTGGAGACTTGTCCCAAAAAGAAATCTATTGTACACTGTGGAACAAAATATACAAAAGTAAGACTCTCTCAATTTTTATTAGTACAATGCTTTATTGTTTCTTTGACACCATGGATTTTAATGTGCTGTGGATTGACATGGTTATGAATAACTAGGAAAAATTAAGTATTGCCTATTTTCTTTTTCCCAAGTTTTTTTCAGCTAACTCATTTGGCAGATGAGAACATTACTGGTGAAAACCAGAAGGTATGGCAAAGCCAGCATCAATGAGCATGCATTCCTTGTTACACTACATGGCTACTATTTGGGAACCCAAACTGGGTTAAGGTGAAATTGTTTTTATCTCAAAATGCTTAAATCTTTTGCACAAGGGACTCTGTATTCTCACTGTCCAATATTCCCTGCAAATTCTATACCAATCTGACTTACACATAGCCACAGAAATTGTCAAACATATTATGTAATATGAAAACTGTCACATCTCGGGAGGCCAGAGAGACACACACAGAGCATTCCTATTGGCCATGTGGCTTTAATGAACCACTCACGTCAATAAGAAATTACACTGGAACAGAGAATATTGACTTATAATGATGAATGCACTTCCCACAGAATACTTGATTTTAGAAGTAGCAAACAATTTTAGAATCAGGAGAACATGATAATGAATAAATCTTCCAAAAGTTGGAAATCTTTAAATCATCTCTTGAAATGATATAGACTAAGTTCACAGAAAAATCAGAAATGATATATATTTTGAAGAACAAAATTAAGATTCTTGAGTTAATATATAGATTTATGATAAAATTTAAAACTCCACAAAATATACATGTAAAAGATTACCAGATTTCCAGAAAGCACACAAGATTAATATGCTCAAGACATTAAATAGAATAAAAGAATCATTTAAACTCTAAAGAGACCACATTCTCTGGCCACAGTGGTATAATTTGAGAAAGTAATGAGCTTTATATCATAAAAACAAGTAGGAAATTATAATATAACCCTCATCTAACTAGCTTTAATTGCTCTGGAAGAAAATCAAAATTATAATGACTACTTAGAATTTAAGGATGTGGGTAGCACAACATAACAAAGTATATGGAGTATACTCAAAGAATACATGAAAAGCTATGAATGTTTTCATTATTAATAAGAGGTACTGAACTATATGCATGTAATCATTAAATTTCACTTTATTGAATGAGAAAAATCAATAAACTGCAATGAAACTAGAAATGAAGACATTTAATCCATGCATATTATATGCCAGAACTGTTATACTAGTTATTTATAGTATAATAGTAGCACAGTTATACCATATAATCTAACATGTACATACATATATAGAGAAAAATGTATTATTAAGAGGAATTGACCTATAGACTTACATTAGTATTGAACCCGAGGAGCTCCACGATCAGCCAGAGGTAAGCTGGAGACCTCGGAAAACTGGCAATAGAACTTCCAGTCCCAGTCGCAAAGCCTGAGAACAATTTATGCTGATGGTGTCTCAGAGGGCAAAAGGCCCATGTCTGAGCTCATGCAGTCAGATAGAGTGAGGAAATGTTCCTTTGTTTCAACCACTTTTATTTTCTTCTGTTCCAATCCTTGTTGGATTGGCCAGATCCTGCCCATATTGAAGAAGCAATCTCTCTTTTTTTTCAGTCATAGAACACTTTTTTTAAAAAGTACTGATCAAACTTTCAAATACAACACATGAGGCAAAAAACAATAGTTAACACAACATCTGCCACAATTTTTTTAATTGTCCTTTCTATGTTATGAGATATGCTACAATTTCTTGCATTCATAGGATTCTTAAAGGGAGCAATGTCAATTTTCTACCTTGAAACAGTTCTGTTCACATCCAGAAATTGATTAAAATAACAACTTTTAGTATTCTACTGCTGCTCACATTGGTCATAGAATTCAACATATTATTAATAACTTTCAATTCCCAACTCTAAATTAAACTGAAATTTGATCTAAGCAAGCATTTTCCTAAATCAGCATACTTAGATAATATTCTCAAAAATATCTCCATTCTGAAATAATTTTTATGAGATACAATAGTTTCATATTTTACTCCTAACAATTAACGTCATACTTTTTGTTCTCAAAACATAGTCGATATATTCTGTGTGAAATGCTAAATTCTATATGGATATGTACGTTATTTTGAAAAAGTTCATAAAATATAATGTATACAGACAACCTCAACATTAAATAATAGAAGAGGAAGAAACATACCAGACAAAGCTTAATTTTTCCCATGAGAAATTAGAATGTTCTTAAAGCTAAAGGAATAAGTTCCTTGAAAACCCTCAGAATGCACTTGGGTCATTATTGAACATGTTAGATCAGGATAAATAAAGAAGATGCTTCTTGTGGTTTGGACAGGAAGAAAATACACTGAAAACACAGTCAGGCTGACTTGAGGCTGGCCAGCACGGGTGGTTAAGAGCAGGAATATGATGTGGGCTTGTTCTCCACACACTCCTGATCTGAAGATTAAGATTCAGGAATCAGCCAGGCATGGAGGTGCACACCTATAATTCCAGCACTTGAGAGGCTGAGTCAGGAGGACCATTGTGAATTCCAGGCCAGTCTGAGCTGCAAAGTGAGCTCAAAGCCAGCCTGAACTGCATAGGGAGACCCTGTCTCGAAAATACAAAGAAATAAAAAGGAAGAAAAGGAAAAAAAATGATTCAGAAATTAGAGCTGCACCAACCAAATAAATTATTTACATTGAGCTATTTTCAAAATATGGCAAAAACATGAGGATATTCAATATGACATACTTTCCACCAAGAAAATTCTAGATTGTTTCAAATAAATTCTGTGTTTTAGAAATCACATACTCAGTTGAAAAAGCCAAACACAAAATCAGGGGGCTGGGGATTTAGCTCAGCGGCAAAAGCGCCTGCCTGGCAAGCGCAACGTCGTGAGTTCGGTTCCCGGTACCGGAGAAAAACAAACAACAACAACAACAAAAAAACAAACACAAAATCATTTTATGGTTCATGGAATTCCTAAATCATTCTTGATTGGACAAATGTAACAATTTAAATCAAGGCCCAGTGTAAGACACTAGTATATTTGCCCTGCATACCTAACATGCCAACTTGCTAAATTTTCATTGGACACTCAGCAAACTATTAAAGGGAGAGCAGTTAACTGCATCTAAAATTGCCTTTACACAATGGAGAATATGAACCGGATTAAGTGTAAAGGACAGAATTTGCAAACCGAGGTTGTCTTCTCTGAAAACTTGGGTATAATTTTATAACTAGCAGTCAAAGGAATATTTTATTCTTTCTTAAGCTTATTTTTAAGTTGTTCATTTAAATGTGGTATGAGAGCTCACATCATAGCATACCATGGGAGAAAATTATTTTACCTGAGTAAACATAATGTACTTCAGTAATGTCCATAGGAATTTCACTTGTGAGCTGAGTATACACCTCACTGAGAAGGACACCATGTCATGCCCCAGGACACTATAACATACCCCATCTAAAGAGACACTGTAAAAGTAACAAATTTTAAAAGTGCACATTTTGAGCATGCACAGTTGGAGCTGTGTAAACAGCCTGGTGCTTCAAATAAATACAATTATTACTAATTAATTTTTATAAAAATCATACTGTAAGATATTTTGATAAGAAGAAATCATTTTTACTCAGCCAAATAATCAACATGTTCATTTAGATTAGGCCGGACATGGTGGCTCATGCCTGTAATCCCAGCACTCAGGATACTGAGGCAGGAGGATCACTGTGAGTTCTAGCCCAGTCTGGGCTACAAAGTGAGTTTAAGGCCAGCCTGGACTGCATAGTGAAACCCTGCTTCAATGAAGACCAAAAAAAAAAAACACTTAATTTATTCCAGAAGTCCCCTCCCAATCATCTCCAAAAATGAAGTTTAAGCAGAAATCTAAGCATACTGTGACTCAGTCAACACATAAATTCAACCATTGCAATTCCACCCAGGTCTACTTGGCACTCATAAGCATATATTTAAGACATAATTAACCTCCAAATAAAGACAACATACTTGTAATTCTAAATAATAGGATATAAGTACTCTGCATACAACTGTAAATGCTCTAATCTTTTTTTGAAAAGAGGGAAATTCTTTGAGAGATGATTAATTAATTGTTCATAGCCATAACTTTAATACTGGAAAAAAATATTGCTACATAAAGCTATAATATAAAATCAGTATAACTTACATTGCTTGGTAAGGAAAGGAAACAGAAACAATAGTTAAGTGTATTCAATATACACATAGAATATATATTTATATATAGTTACAAATATATATAAAATATATAAATATATTTATAAATATGTATAAATATATAAATATATACTTATAAATATATATAAAATATAATCATAATCACATATAATCATAACAAAATAAGCAGGAAATATGTATGATAATCATGGTCCTCATTTCTGCAGCCAGTCAGGTCAGATGAGTGCAGATGATGTTTATAACCAGCTGGTTTGCAGTCTATTCTCTCTTCACTGTCCCTCACCACGTGCCTCAAGCAGCTATGCCTCACGATCTAGTAGGATAGCCAATCCTTCCTTCCTGAGTGGTCCAGCCCAGCAGTAGTCCTGCATGGGTTAGAGTTCTTGAAGTTCTCCACTGATCTAACAACAGGTTATGGTAATACTAAGAGATGCCTAAAGAATCTCCTTTATTGTAGACATACTATTTTATTAAACTCCCATGTGGAGTATTAGCCCAATTTTACCTTAGTCATAAGGGTGCAGTTACCCCAGCCAACAAAGTAACTCTTTTCTTATTGAGAAGCATATTCAGAGGTGTGAGAAGTGAGTGAGTGCTAGTCTTATACTGCAATTTAAACATTTTCTATCTCATGGTGGAACCATTTTTCCTTCTGGAACTAAGATCTCTAGAGGAGCACAGCATACAATTTCCTAAGGAAAGGAGGCAAAATTTACTAATGGTTCACCAATCCTTGCTTCTTGGGCACATGAATCCTGCATATAGTAGAGACACCATCACAGGTTGATCTTTGAGTCAGAGCATACACAATCATCTGGAAATTCTAAACTGAGACATACAAGATATTGTCACTTATCTGGCATCATAACCAATTCAAAAGGTACTTGGTCACTATGTCAACACAACTTCAGCAGAATGTTAGGGAACATACAACTAATTCTGTGATAATAGGATGAGGGTTGTGTTACTTTTGCTGTGAAGAGAGTTTCTTTCACTGAAACAATTCAGTTCCCATGACAGCAGATGAGACATTCTGTTAATCTGCAGATTACAACCCTTTTAGAGAGCAGCATGCCTCCTCATGTGTTACAGTCGTGCTTTCCCTCAGAGGCCTGCTGGGACTTGAATTTCTTTATAGATCTAAAAGCAGATATGGCTGGTAGCCATGGGATCTAAGGGCAATTAATCAACATTCATATACAGGGTAAAATCATCATAAGGAGTTCTCTGCCTGCAATTATAATTTTGTGGCATGAAGGGAATTGCATGGCAAGAAGGTACAGATAAAAGTTCCATAAAATCAAGGGAAGAGAGAAATCTTGGAATTATGAAAAAGTACATAGAAGGTGGTGCTATAAAACAGAAATTGTAGCTAAGGACAAAGGACCACTTTAATATGTTTAAAATATTACTAGCAGCAAATCTTTCAGGACAACCATCAGAGCTAGTACAGCTATTACTGTTACCCCCACTATGAGTAAATCAACAGCTGACAATTCTACTACACTCAACAGTTAAAGTAAAA
>NW_004955426.1:14757745-14784428 GCF_000276665.1 Chinchilla lanigera
AAAAACCAAAAAAAAAAAAAAAAAGATGCAACATGTGTATGTACCAATACCTCATGGTGGATATATTAGTTATGTATCACATACATATTCTAACATTATTTTTAAAATCATCATTCCTACTGAGAGCAATTCTTTAGTGGTGTACAAAACAGTGATAGACTATAGAAACTAAAGTTATTGGCAGTATATTCAAATGAGGTTAACAGTGCAATGAATACTCAGATACTACAAATGAAGTCAATAAAAAAAACAAACGATTTGAATTTTGTAGCTCTCAAGCATTCATACTACATTTTCACTTAGTTATTATAGAACTATCATAAGTTGGAAATTATGTTATTTATGGAAAATCATTAAATTAATATGCTTTAAAAATAAAATTATTTCTCATGGCAAAATAAAAGAAATCCTACAGAGACCACATTAAAAAGTGAATGTCTCTAAGCTTGGATACATGTTTGATTGTAGCAGAGAGACTGTTATGTTCTTACTTTCTGTACCCACAGTACGTGTATAAAAATTTAAAAGGCATTTCATAAAAGTATATGAATAAAATGTTTATTATTTAAATTAGTGAATGAATGATGAAATGTACATTTTTTGGAGAAGTTAATAAAAAACCCAACTAAACAATTAAAACACATCAATTAGAGATATAACATTTTAAGCATTTTATTCAGCCTAATGCATATCTTGTTTCATACAATCCACAATTGCTCAGAGGATTTTAAAGTTTCCATTGTCACCAAAATTTTAAAAAATAATTCATGCTGAAAGGCAACAAAAATGTTAATATATTGGTTATGTGTTCTTGACACCATGTACCATTTCCTACAAAATGAAGAATGACAAATTGCAAATTACATGACCTATGAAATATACTATCATTTACCACAAGCCTTCCTTGCAGGTTTTTGTACAGCAGGATAAATAGGCTGTCAAAGAAGAAAAAAGTGACTTATAAAACGGCCAGATAGGAGAGTGGCGGTTTTTGTATGCTCATTTTCCTTGAATAAGAATGTTGAGATATATAAATATATAATACATATATTAGATATGTTATGCAAATAAATATTTTGTTAAATATAAATAATATATAGTGTACTATGCATACATTAATGTTCATGAGAACATGATCATGTCTAAATTCATCCAGGAAGAAAGGAAAGAAGGAAATACCTATTTGGAATATGTCACATCTGCTCCTCTCTCATTTATTTGTGGAAATATATATGGGCTTAAATTTTTTATTAATATTCTATTTCTTAGAATCAAATGGAGAAAAATATAGTATCTTTCTACAGTTCTAAATAGAAGAGACAAATATATTAATAGGTTCTTTCTAAACTACTTTCAAAGAAATGTTCAATAAAATTTACATAATATTGAGAATTTCAAATTCAGTAAAAAAAAAGTTGAAAGATAAAATAACTCAGGGTGAATATGAATGTCACAATGAGTTTCAATGTTTTTTGTGATTCTATTTAGAATAAAGCAAACAAAAATGCATATTTCAGTGTACTAGTATGTAGCTGTAAGGGTGTTTTCTTTCAGAAAAATATTCTTTGATTAACAGAGATCCATGGATTTTTTTCATTAAAGTTTTGTTTTAAACAATTCAATTCACAATAAAAACTTTGATGTTCACTTGAAGATATATTAATTCATTTTTCATCCTTCTAAGGAAAAGATTCATTTTTCAAAGTAATTCACTTTGTGAAATAATTTTTTTGTCTCAGATGGGTTGAATTTTGAAAATTTTAATTACTTGGTAATTTGCTTTTCTGAAAACTGGCCCACATCTTTCTTTTTGAATACTATTGAGAACTGATGAATTTGTATGCACATTTTCAAACAGAAATTCCAAAATTTGATAGATTTTTAAATTTACTTTCTAATCATTTAGTTAGTTATTACGGTATTCTACAGGGAGAGGCAGTTTCCAGTTCCATACAATATCTTGGTTAATTAACTGGTAGGCTTATGGATTGGCTGTAGGGAAGGGGAGGGAGAACTGTCCAGCCAGAGCTATGAAGGAGAGACGTCCAGGGAAGACCTAAGAAGTTCTGAAGGATCAAGTCAGTTAACATGAAAGTGGATATGATGTCACACTACCAGATATTTGAATACCAGGGAGATGGCCAAGACCAACCCCAAGACCATGCAGGACCTCACCTCTGTGGTGCAGACCCTCTTACAGCAGATACAAGATAAATTTCAGACTATGTCTGACCAGATCATCGGAAGAATTGATGATACGAGTAGTCACATTGATGATCTGGAGAAAAACATCATGGACCTCATGACGCAGGTTGGGGTGGAGGAACTGGAAGGTGAAAACAAGATACCTGCCACACAAAAAAAGTTGAAGGTTGCTCATAAATTGCATTGAAATCTGGAACACCATTTTTCCAAGCCAAGAGAAGACCAAATGGCTTTTTGCAACTAGCCACTATGTGTAGGCAGGTTTTATATTATAAAGCGTGCGTGCTTACCACATCCCATGTAGTTAGTCTATACAGTGATTTCCCCTCAGTTTCTCAAACACAGTATCTCCACATCTTGGAACTTGGTCAGTTGTGCTCTTCATTATTAAACACTAAAACTTTGGTAGTTCCTACATAAAACTGTCAAATTTTTTAGTGTAAAAAAAAAGTGGTTTGTAACACTTCAAGCTTGAGTGATACTTCAATTATTTTATGCTAACCTTCTTGTCTTAGTCATTTGCTTCTCTGAGACACTACCTGATACCTCCAATTAAAGGAGGGGGCGGTTATTTCAGCTCACAGCTTGTAGGCCACCGTACACCACTCCATGGTTTGAAGGCAAATGTTACTCAGGCCTCCCAGACCACAAGCCCGGTGACCCTGTCTTCCCACCTGGGCCCCCAGCAACACACTCAGCTGTTAACTTTCTAGTGGAGCAACCTGCAGAGGAACACAGCACCCCATGCTGCAATCACCTTCCAAAGGTCCCAGCTGCGTGCTCTTGAGGTTTAGGGGGGAATCTGGACATTAGCCGTTACATCTATCTTGATTTATTTTTGCTTTTGTTATTTCCATTCATAAGATTTTTTTCAGGATACATATATCCTATAGGTTTCATAAGTGGGTTTTATATTAATGTTGGAATTATTTGTATAATTCATTAGCTAAGTTTCTTTTTAAATTAGTCATTGAATCCATAGGTATGTTTTTCCCTCTTCCCCCTCCAAAAAAAGAAGACTGTCTGTATATTGCAGTGAATCTTACATCTGATCAACATGTTGAACCCTAGTCTGACTGTTGGAGCCACTTTTTTCTCCAATTCTTGCTACTTGCTAGTCAGTGGCAAATGGAGAGTAACAACATCCAGTAATTAGAATGGGGACATTTCAACCCCAAATACTATTATGTAATGAAAGGTGAGTGGAGTGAGAATGAATTGGCTAGATCACTAACAAATGTAGGAATATCTGGATAGACAGTCTCTGCTTCTGTTAGGGCAGATGTCTAATACAAAAGGAAGGAATCAATTTAGGACAATATTTGCAGCCTCATCTTTTCTTCCAACCCACACTCCACACACTAGCTCATGCTCAGGGCTTGCTGGGGAGTATGTGATTCTGGCCCAACCAGTTGTGAAGTTCACTGAGGTCCCACAGGACAAGATTGGCAAGCAGGAAACTACCCCTGTAGGTGCAATAAAAACTGAGAGGAAACTATCTATGAGTCAAGTGTGGTGTCTTTCAGCTCACTACGAGCCAGAGAAGTTTGCTTAGGAATGCGATTGAATTTGAAGGACCAGAGGACCTGCCCATGTAGTTTCAGTGTCTTGAACACCAGGCAAATGCTTCTGTGGCAAGAAGAAAACAGAAATAAAGAAAGAAGGCACAAAGGAATGAAGAAAGCTTTTTCTCCTGAGCAGCCCCTCTAGTGTCTGTTAATATTGAAACAAATATCATCTTTGCTGCTGGTAAAGGAAGAATGTTTACAAAAAACATTGACACACAATGTAGGATTAAAGTATTCCGCAGGATTTAGTGCATCAGTGTAAGGTGGCTGAAAGTTTGTATGTTCTTAGATATACAGTGGGAAAGAATGTAAGCACAGTAAGTATGAGGACAGGCTGAAAACATCTATGGTTCTTATCAGTTTCAAAAAGTCATGACATAACATGGACTTCAAGAAAGTCAAAGGAAGGGATCAGCAACGATAAGATCCAAAACTAATGAAACCATTAAGAAAAATTAATGGTTCTTTTTTTTTTTAATGGTTCTTGTTAAAGTAATATGTGAGAAGGACTAGATCAAGATGGAAAGAAAATATTTAAATATAGTTATGAAAATTACATATAAGTACAGTGCATAAACCTTCCATTCCCCCCAAAGTAATACACAAAGGTAAAGAAAAATAATTAGCTTCTTTAAGATAATCTTAGCGAATAACTTTTTTTACTTCAGATTATGGCAATGTTTTACTAAATAAGTAGGAAGCACAAAGAAAAATAAAAATATTGATGAATCCACATTTAAGATATGAAATTTTACTATTTATAATATATTACTGCAAAAGGTATTGGGAAAGCCACAGAACAGATAAATATCATATTAATAGTATAAATATAGTGCATGCTATACATATTTACTGCAAATATAACTGGTAATAATCTTACACACAGAGTTATTGGTATTATCATTGTGCATGTACGTGTACAAAATAAAACCAACCAGGGCCAGTGATGTACGTCAAAGGCATGACACCTGCCTGGCAAGCTCAAGGTCCTAAGTTGTATTATTGGTACCAAAAAAAAAAAAACAAAACAAAACAAAACAAAAAACCAAATTACAAAATAAAAACAACCAACTCACTTGCTCAGGAGTTTTACAAAGTATCCAAACATTAGTAAAAATAAACCCCAAGCATAAATATTATTTGTCTTCAAGAACTGAAAAATCTACCTGAGAGTTATCTTTAAAGGCACAACCAAAATATTATATTAACTATTGAATAGGGTATGGAGTAACTAGATTGTTGGACAACACATTGAGAAGCTGTCTAACTGCAAAGCATGTGTAACTCTTTTGAAGTACCCAGTTCATTACTGATTTGCACTTATCAGATATGCATATGTATCTCTCAAGGTATCAGTATTAGAGTGTTCTTTGGAAGATAAAATGTGGAATAACCCCAAATTCTAATCTAAGTTAGGAAAAATAAATATAATGATATGTCTGTAAAATAAAATAAATATCTACTGTTATGTGAGGAATTTCAAAAATATTAAACAAAATAAAAATAATGTACACTTTACATTTCCATTTTCTATGGTTTGGATGGTGAGTGCCTGTATGCTGGGTGCTACGGAGAGATAACAAAATCCTGAGGAGATGGCTCTGATGGGAAATCAGGAGACCATGGCTGGCAGACTCTTAGGAAATAGTTTGCCTGCAATTTTTTGGAAATTCACTTGCAACTCTCTTAATTCTCTTAAGAGGATCATATATGAAAAGAAGTAATGCTAGCTCCATTCTCTCTCTCTGCTTCTATTGGGAATACACTCTTTTGTTCCTACATGTGTACCCACCAAGGTATCATGCCATTGGCTGACTTCTCCAGAGGTCAAGCTATTGTGGTATCCAGTCTTGGACTTTGAACCTCCAACACTGTGAAATAAGGGAACTATATATAACTGCCTCAGGTTTTCTGTCCTTGTAATGTAAAGTTAGTTAGTACACAATTATTAAAAGTCCAAACAGGGTTAACTAAGGATTAACTATTGTGCTAGAAGTTGAGATAGTGGTTAATTACAGAATAGTGTGCAGGAGTTCCTGGTCGCAAGCAGATGGTCATTTCTCAGTTACTAACAATAGTCTATTTCTTTTTTCTATTAATTTTAGCACTCTGAGAGGTTCCAAACCCTCTCACAGAATTGGAAATTCTGAAATTTCAGACAAAGAACTTCCTTGGGCAGCCTGTCTTTATTTGGTTTTCAAACAAAGAAGGGGGAGACTGAAGAAAATGCAGGAGTCTGGGCAGGATTTGGGAATCCTCTAAGGACTTTTCCAGGTAATACATTATATTAATTTAGGAGATCTATGTTATCTCCAGGAAGGCCTTCACCAGGAATGAGATATCTGTAGCTACAGTCTCCTTTAGTAGTCTATTTCTTGATCTGTGTGTTCAATCTCAAAATCTTTTATCAAATATGATACATTAAGAATGTTTTAAATTTGCTGAGATCAAGAAGGAAATGAAAATACCATATTTGGTACTTATGTTCAGTTTCTTGTCCTACATGGGAAAAATGTTTCATGTCCATCTTCTGGAACTCTTGAAGCAGTGATATACTTTGTTGGTGGTGGGTTTTTTTTTTTCCTTTAAAATTTTGTTTCATTTGGGAGCAAGGAATCCAGGGACAGGTGTATAGAAATCATGCATGTTCTGCTCTACCAGAAAATTTGTCCTTATTTCACCCATGTTCTGAGACTTCAGCAAACTGAGATTAAGGGACTGTTATTTTCTGTTATCTGGGAAAGGGACTAACTGATCTGGCAAGGGAAGCTTACAGGCAGCTAACATTCAGTGTGTGTGAATGGGTACTGATTCCATCTATTAGATTTGTAGTGAGAATCAGGGTCAAAAAGCAGAGCAGAACTATTCAAAAATTTTAAACTTTATCCCTCATCAACGATGTGTACATTTGGGCCAAAAATTATGGCTGTTGAAAAAATTAGCATCACTAAAAGGAAATCAAGTCCTTTGTACATAGACAAGAAGAAAATGCTTTAAAAGCAACTCAGAAATCAGAAAAAGCCTCCTCCTTGCAGAACCCAGTGTTAAAAATGTGAACCTTTCACTTGATAAAAGAATCTCTGTCACCCTGTTCAAAGAGAGTCTTGTACACAATTGGTTCCCTAAGTTTCATTTCCATGTGCTCAGCCACTCAAGCCCTCAGAGTCCACTATGGCCATTGTCCAAGGGTGCCTGGCTTTTGTTTCAACTCATGGTTGATTTTGTAGTCATCCACGTGATGGTATGTTAGTAGCATGTAGAAGGCAAGTTGTTTTGGCATGGAGGTTTCCACCCAGATTTCAAAGGAAATCCTGGGATGCTAGTCAATAAGCCCCTTAAAAGACCATGCAAAAAGCTATGACAAAGAGCCAAAGGTTCAGCAGAGAACACAGGAATTTGAAGATCCTAAGAACATGGTATGTTTGCCAAGGAAATCTGCAGACATTGAGTGATGTCAGCCTGAGAGAAGCCATGTGGGATGGAACTGTAAGGTCAAAGGAATAGAGCTGCCCAAGCACTCTGAAATTCACGTCTCACTACCAAGCACCCTAGATGCCATATATGGGTACACAGAGCTAACGAGTTTTTGTCTTGTTTTTGGTCCTATTATTTTCTATTTCCCTTGTCCTGTCTTTTGGAATGGGAATTTTTGCCCTCTGTCATTGTACCTTCGAGTAATGCAATTTATTTTTAATTTTTTTTTTCTGATGCTCATAGTTAAGAGTTTGCTTCTAGTCTCAGAAGAGACTTTGAACTTGGATACTGAAAAATTCTGGGTGTTGAGACTATGAGGAAATGGACTATTGCACTTCCCATGGAACAAAAGAGGTGTACTATGGTAGCTAGAATAATGAACTTTCCCTCACATTAGGAGATTAATAATGGTTAAGGAGATAAGCTTGGGTATGAAACTGACAATAAGTAGAATATGGCAGTTAGTTAAATGTCAGTTTGATTGGCTTTGGGATCCAATTGGTGGAGCACATTCTGGTTGTTTCTAGGTGGTCGCAGAGAACTAGATTTGGGGCCTACGGCTGGCTCTTTCCCACTTCCTACCTGGTTCTGGTCTTCTGCTGTTTCCTGGCTGCCATAAGTTAAGCATCTTTGCTCCACCTTACCCTGTCACCCAAGCTTGCTTTGCAGCCAGCTGACCGTGGACTAAATCCCCCATATCTATCCTCTTTTAAGTTGAGAATTTAAGCTATTATGTTCCAGTGATAGGAAATCTAATGCAGATGTTATGTCATTAAATATTTCCTTTTGTAGCATTTAAAACATCATTTAAGCATTTTAACAGTCATTGAGGGTAGTAAATACTACAGTACATTCTCTCTGTGTGTATGTGTATGTGTGTGTGTGTGTGTGTGTGGTTTATTGTGTGTGATTATGAGAACAGAGTGATTATAGAGACATTGAAGAACAGAGAGAGAGGGAAATGCCAAAAGATTATGAATATGGACAACAATATCTCAGTTTTGATTTATTTGAAGAATCAAAATAGAAATGGTTTTCTGTAAAATCAACACAGTGTTTTAAATAATGACTGTTAACATTTCCTAAATTTAATACAATCTACTTTTTAAATTTTCAGGTAGCTGTCATAATACAAAATGAATTTTCAGATTGCTACATCAGATTGTTTTTAACATATGTAGTCTAGGTTAATTTATAGCCACCAAGTACTGCAATAATTGAGGAAGTTTTGAGAAAATATAAATCTGAGTACATTTAAATAACTTTAGATTTCCTTTGGATGAAAGGTTCTTTTATAGTGCAACTGCATTTTAATTAGAAATCCTCATTTTTAAAAAATCACACTAATGGGGAACTATTTTTACTGATATAAGCCAGAAGGTAAATAACATTTGTGCTAAACACAAATCTCTAAAGAGAAAAATAGAATTTGCTCTGGCATGTCTTTGCTGGAGTGCACAATTCCAATGCTCTGCGATTGTCCTTTAAATGAAAGTTGAATCAGATTTTCTTTATTCCAAGACCAAAATCTGAACATTTCACAAGGTAAATAGCAATTCTCTGATGCTTTACTTGAAAGCATCCAGAACAAATTAATCAAATCAATCCATCCTCTTTTCAATTGGCAATGAAAACTTTTACTGCTTTGGACTCAGAGTGTTTCATAAGATCATAATGAGTATTGCAAAGCAAAAAAATGTATTAACTGGTTGCATTGAGGAGAATGGAAGCTACTCTGATCTTTTTGAGACCATTTGGGGAATGCAAAAGGTAAAGCCAACCCCAGGTGGCTTGGAAACATTGCAAAGTGCACGGCCTGCCCAAGGTGGCAGCTGCTATTCAGCAAACATGGACCTTTGCCATGTCGGAATTCAGGGACACATTTGGCAGATATTCCAGTGTTTGTAGAAAGACAAAAATTAATACTTTAATGTGATCTCTCACAAGTTTAGAATGCTGATGATAATGAAAAGAGAAATAGAAAAGATATATTTGTGAGCATAAGTAATAAGTTTGACATCCTCCCTGTACTACAAGTAAACAGAATCTGGCATAAGAAAAAAGCACTACTTGACCACAAGACTACCCTATCCACATTTATTCTAATCAAAGCCCTGAAAAGCACTTTAAAATTTTAAGTGACAATTGTTTCTTATGTCATTTCCTCCTTAGGAAGAACCAAATTGTATTGTCTGCCCAAAGCAAAACCAAATACCACACAGTTTTAGTCATAGAAACTATATATATGCTAAATTTTATCTATCTATCTATCTATCTATCTATCTATATACCACTTCAAATGGAGTAAGAATATTTAAAAGGTTATGTTTAAAAGTTTAGATACTTTTTGAAAGAAACAATGATTGTGTTTTAAATCATTGTTTGCCTATAATAAACATTCCCTTCCCATTTTTCCTTCAAACTCTATAAACTACTTAAAAGGTACCTTTCAAATCACAGCTATAGATATAATTGAGTGACATCAACTCAGTAGCCAGGTTCTCCAGTCTTGAATTCAGTGTCTATTAGCTTTTTTTAAGCTTACTTATGTGTATTTTTCAAACTTCTGAGATCCAGAGTATTCATCCATTAAAATGATAGAAATTATGTTGCCTACCTCTTCAGCATATCATGATTATTTTCTAAGGAATCTTTCAAGCCATTGCCATCAAAACAGAAAAATAAAATGTGATATGGTTTGTGTGGAGATACTCCTATATGTGTCCCAAAATACATTTCTCTCCCAAGTGAAAATTTGCATACCTATGACAATTGTCATCATGGTTAAAGATAGTAGTTTTATTAAGGTTGCACATATATTATGCACACTATAAAATTACCTGTCTCTCTCCTACCTGCTTAAATTATAAAATTATGAGTGGCATGGAAAACTATCTAGTTGTTAGATCTAAGTGAATATGGATTTACATGAATTCAGGTAAATTCATTGATTTGCTTGGAATCAGGAAAACAAAACCCTCAGTAAAGTCCACAAAATGAGTAAAATCAAACTTTTATGACTGGGAAAATCCCAGGGTTTTTGTGATTGCTTTGATTGTATATTTATATGTGAATATTTTATTATTTCACTTGAATATATTGAAATTTCAAAAAATCTTTGAGTAACTGAATTCATAGAATATTTAGTTAAGTTGGAAAACAACAGGCCAATTAAAAAGAGAAATCTATTCTTTTATGGAGGAAAAATATTTTCACTTAAATTATATCAGAATCTGAGAATCTATGAACAAATCTTTGATCAGTAAAATTTATATTTGCATCCACATCTTATCTGTTAATTATATCAAATATATAAGCACTTATCAACCAACTTTTATGATTGATAGTTTATATTTTGATCCACATGTATTTTAATATCGTCTTTCATACGCTGACAGTTAATACAAAAGATCAATACAAAATAATAATGCATGGGCATTGTGAATAAAGGTCAACAAATTTCTGTTGCTTTCCTCTAAATGAGCACTTTTTAAATGTCACATTTGCACAGAATTAAAGGTTTTAAGCAAACACTTGCGAAGAGGACCCTTGTGACACCACTTATTGAATATATCATCTTGCTTCATTCTAATGAAGAAGGCAGTGCAGCTGCCAACTTTATTTGAATTAAAGCAAGCTCTCTGAACAATTGGGACAGATTTTATTTTGAAGAATGATACTATGCTAAATTAATGAGATTTCTCCTTATTGCCTAAAAATGAAATGAGGAGAAAGCAATGACATGGAAATTGTTATTTCAATTTGGAAATCAGAAGGATAAAACTTAGATGGAAGTTTGAATTAGTTTCCTCCTTTTCCCTCGGCTTTTAGTATATGTTAGCATTCTGGAGATGGGGATATTCAACCTCACACAATGCATCCAGCTAATGAGATTGGAGAAGCATTGTGCTCTCCGTCATTTCCTTATCAGTGACAGCCACTCCATTAAAACCTCTAAACCAAAGAAGTGAATTTCACTTCTAAACTTGCGCATTCTGAAACTAGTCCTTTCTAGACTGTTAATAGATAAGATGGATGTCCTATTTGGTTAGAGTTCATGACACTTACCATCTTGGAACTGTTTTGAAACCAACAACAGACCTATTACCTTCCTTTAAAAAGGCATTTTATACTGCTATTTCATGAATTGTGAACTTCTAAATGGTATCTTACTTTTGTTTTCCTGTGTTTTTGTTCCCTTACACAATGCAATATAGCATGTATAATAGATGTGTATGGGCTAGTTTTTAATTGTGTCTTTTCAAAATAGTTCATAGATCCTCTAAAAACAATCTTCCTTTAGAGAATGGCATTGTTTGCTCTTCTAAGGATAGAAAGGTGATGGTTTATCTTTGTACCCTTAAGAATTTGAGCTGAAATAAGTTAGACATACGCACAACTGAAAATCACAATTGTAGGATAATCAAAATTGCTTTTCCTCATATATTGTGAGCCAATTCAAGAGGAGAAAATTCGCCAACTTCCACTCAATAATACGATTTCCCTTTCTAACAAAGAAGGAAGAGCAGATGCCTGTCTAGCTTGAAATTACAAAGAAACCATCAAGAGTTGTAAGGAATGGCAGATGGAGTGAGTTACCCTATTAGTATTTAGATCAATTTATAACTACAAAAATTACATATTTGTTTATATGGACGTGGTCAAAAGTTCAAAAAGGAGCTCCATTCTTCTTCATGATCCAATCTGAGAGAAGGTTTCAGACCATAGTAAACCAGCTGAAAAAATTACGTTTATGAAATGAATAGAATACAGGCCACTATTCTCCAGATCCTTAGCAGGGATGGCAGATAAGGGCACAAATTGAGATTACTGGAGTTGCAGTCAATAAGCCTTTGAGATATTAAATATCCAAGGACCCAATCGACCTATACTTAGGATAATTTGGTGATGTGAAGTTGCAGCATTAATATCTCTAGAAATAATGGAGCAGGAATGGATTTATCACACTCAGAAAATAAGGTATACTGAACCAGTGTGACCAAAGAGAAACAAAGAAATGATTTGCTGAGGAGATGAACTCTATTGCTATCAACAGTCTTACACAATGCAGTGAAGCAAGGTTCATTCTCTTTAGAAAATTCCATCTGTATGAATGGTTGTTGAACAGAAATGGGATCAAAGATATATTTGAATACAATAAGAAGAGGAGAGGCACAGAAGAAAATGTTTATTATATCCACATTTCAGAAAGACAGTCTCCATGCACCATGCAAGACAAGATATGGGAGAAGCACCATAGAAGCGGAATCTACCAAGCAGGGCACCCACCGGCAACTCTTATCGGGTTTGGGATAGAGCAACCAAGCAAAAGACAGGTGAGAACATCAGCGGTCCACTGGCAGAACTCTAGGCCACAGTCATAGGAGGACAACACAGAGGACCTTTGGCAGAGAATACACAGGAACATTTGGTCATGTCAGTCATGTGTACACAGTCTACATATGGGAAATTTGAAATGCAGGAGGTCAGGGCTGGGGATTTAGCTCAGCAGCAAAAAGCGCCTGCCTGGCAAGCGGAAGGTCGTGAGTTCAGTTCCCGGTACCAGAGAAAAACAAAAAATAAATAAAAAAAATGAAATGCAGGAGGTCATAAAATTTTATAATTTTAAATATATCTCATATATGTTTTCCTTCTGTGACCTGATATCATGGTTAATACACTGTGTGAACTTCAGATGTTTAGAAGTTTAACTCAGCATTGGGGTGGGGAACAGGATACTTTGTAAACATCCTGAGCTTGTGGAAAAGGATATGGAGATGATGTGGGTGGATAGCTGACATATTTTATAAGGGAGGAAAAGAGCCCCCCATTTTGCTCTTGCTTTTGCTGTCTTCTGCCACCTTGAAATGTTGCCCCTGTGCCATGCCACCCTACCTTGGAGCCAGCTGATTACAGACTGAAATTTCCACAAACTGTGAGCTAAATGAACTTTTTCTTCTGTAAATTTAGGTGTTGGGTATTTTGTCTCCACGACAGGAGAAAAATGAAAAAGGTCCAATTTGGTACCAGTGAAGTGGGGTCATTGCTATGACAGGTCCTGATCATGTGGTACAAGAGCCTTTGGAAATGACTTGTGGGAAGAGTGTGCAAAGGTTCAGAGATAGCACCTGAATGAGCAGAGCTGGAACTCCTTAGGCTGTTCTGTATGGGAGATTACGGTCAGAGCTCAGAAGTACCAGAAGGCTGATAGAAATCCTGCTGGTAAAGACCAGGCTTAGCAGGTTTCTGCTGGGAAGAAGGACTGCATTGGGTGCTGGAATCTGGATGATGTGTGTTACAGCTTGACAGAAAGATTTTCTGCATTTTGCTCATGTCCAGAGACTTTGCCTGAGACGGAGCAAAGGTGGCTGACTAATTAACCTAGCAGAAGAAATTCAAGGCAGCCACACTAGGTTGCAGAATATCAGTGATATATAAAATTTGTTCCTCAGAATTGGATTCACAGTGCCAAGTGATCTAGGCACTTAACCTGTACAGCCAAGAGAAAGGAAAGCCTGGCTACTGTTCCAGATGGCAGCAAACCTTGGCGTCATTCATGTAGTGCTGGGTTTAGGTGCATGCAGAAAGCAAGAATTGTGGGAATAAGAAGGCTTCCACCCAGATTTCAGAAGGCCTGGGAGGTGTTGCAATGTGCCGCTGAGAGGGAAATATGTTAAGCTGTGCAGGTGAGTTCAAAAGTGCAGTGGAGACCCCAGAAAATTGGAAAAGCCAGAAAATCGGATAATCTAAGGAAACCTACAAGGAGGGAGCAAAGCCAGCCCAACACAGAAGCCATGGGAGCTACCACCACCAGATGTGTCATGGGAATGGAGTCACTCAAGTGCTTTGGAGCTCACAGTTTGACACAGATTTTGTCGGATGCTGGACATGGAACTACAGGACTTACTGTTTGCCCTGCTAGATTTTGCACTGGCATTGGTTCCAATCCTTTGTATTCTCCTGTTCACAACTTTGGGAATGAAAATGTTTATCTTGTACCCTTGAATGTTGGAAGTGTTTAACTTTATTTTCATTTTTACAGGGGCTTGCAGCTAAGAGGTTGCCATACATATCAGAGGAGACTTAGGGCTTTGACTTTTCAGCAGTGATGTTAGGATGTTGGTAACTCTTAGAGATGGACTAAATGCCTATTGCTTAAAGGGATATGAGTGAGTATTTTGGAGGGTCAGGGGCAGAATGCTACAGTTCTAACGTAATATAATGTTGATAGTCTTAACACTGGTTCTTAAGGAGTGTTAAAAAAATCTGTATTATAATGTTCAAACTGTGAAACGATATGAATAAACTTGTCTTTGTATTTGAAACCTGGTTTAAAGAAATATGTCTCGGGGCTGGGGATTTAGCTCAGCGGCAAAAGCGCCTGCCTGGCAAGCGCAAGGTCATGAGTTCGATTCCCAGTACCGGAGAAAAACCAAAAAAAAAAAGAAATATGTCTCGTTGCCAAGTTGACAAGGGGTGGATTTTAATAGTTGTTACACTGTGTCAACATGAGAAGTTTAGAAGTTCAAGAAGGCGGCCAGGATCCTTACTTTGTGAATATCCTGAGCTTGTGGATGTAAAGGGCATGGGGATGGCACGGATGGATAGTTGCCATGTGATATAAGGGAGGAAAAGAGGCTCTCCCACCCAATTTTGCTCTTCTTGCTTTTGCTGTCTTCATCCACTTTAAGCAGTTGCAGCTGTGCCCTGCCACCATGCCCTGGAGCCAACTGATTACAGACTGAAACCTTGACAGAGTGTGAGCTAAATAAACCTTTTCTTCTGTAATTTTGGGTGTTAGATATTTTGTCTTAGCAAGGAAAGAAAAGCAATGAAAATATCTGAAAATAAAAGTCTTTGAAAGTTAGATATTTTGTTTACTTTTATAAAGTTAGGTGTTTTGTTTTATAAAGTGTGTGATTATTAAATAGTCTTTTTTTGGTTTTACTTCTTATCTATTCATTGTTAATAAAAATCAACACATAGACTCCATTTTTAAACTCTATGCATTTTTATTTTGAAAACTTTTAGAAGGAAAACCTCTGTTGGAAGTAGGGCCAGTACCACAGAGGTTCAGTTCAGTGAATTTCACAATTAGAAGACCCTTGTTTACGTAGATTAAAAACAGAACAGTATCCTGCTAACCTAGAATTTCTCATTTCAGCCACTATTCCCATTACACTCTTGACCTTTTCTACTTTAGAACTTAGTATAAACGAACATATGCACTGTAGAGAATGTATCCTCTTTTGATTGTGGCTCAATTTGTCATACCCTCTCCTGTGGCTAAACACTTGATAGTATTGTGCTTTGATTTACAAAGATTGTTACTATAAATATTCCAATATGGTACTTGCCTTTTACTGAGCAGGGCATGCCCTGTTATAAGACTTAGGATATATGTAAGAATGGGGTTGATAATCTTTGAAAATGGGGAGGGTCAGTCTTTGCAGGCACTGCACAGTTCTCTGAATCAGTTCTTTAGTTTTAAGATGCAGAAATTTTTTTGATATGCAGAAAATTACTGAAAAGTTCAGTTTTATTTTCTTATCTATATAAATGTTCACAAATCTATGTTTTAACCTTATAATATTTTTATTTAAATTTTAATTACTAGTTCATAATATTATATTTAGAAAAATAGCTTCAAATTTTAATATTCATTCATCTGCAGAATACTATAATTTATTTTGAAATTTTCCAAGTATTTTGGAAATACAGGAAACAAGTGGATATAACTGATATATAGTAGAATTAACCTACAGTTTAATAATTCCATTACCTCTATTCTGTCACTCTTTCTCTGTCTCTCTGTCCCTCTGTCTTTCTCTCTCTCTCTCTCACTCTCTCTCTCTATATATAAATAAATACGTTTTTATATAATATTCAGTGTTTTCATATTAATCATTTCTATTTCAAACTAGACTAATTGTCAATATAAATTGATATTCTTTTATCCTTATTCATAGTTTAAAATGTTCTCCTAGGAATAAAATTATGTGCATTTTGGCCAAATATTTCAGGATTTTGATTTTAATAGTCTCTATATTGACAGCCTTTCTGTTTTTCCTTTTTATATTTTAATTTGTACATATCAGTTTTACAATAATGGGATGACTTACTCTATTTATGCACATAACGTTCTTACATTTCCCTTCCATTGACCTCTTTCACTTTTTCTTCCCTCTTCCTGATCCCTTTCCTCTCTCTAATTGTCTTAGTTCTACTTTCCTGTCATCTCCCTCTTATTTCTCTAACTGTTTATGTTTTCCTCATGTGAGAGAAAATATGTAACATTTGACTTCTGAGTCTTTTATCATTATGGTGTATATTTCTATCTGTTTCTATCAAATGACATGATTTCCTTCTCTTCTGTTAATGGAAACCTAGCCTGATTCCATACTTTACCTGATGTAAACTGTGTTACAGTTAACATGGCTATGTAGTTTTCAGTGTTGTATATTCACTGTAATTCTTTATTTTTTTAATCTAATATTTTCTTTTTAGAATCAAGTTCATTGTTACCATTTAGATATACATAGTAATCACAATTCATCATAATGAATCTGTACCTGTACATGATGTCTCCTGATTCTTCTGCATTTCCCACCCCCTCCCTTCCCTTCAATGCCTGTTCTCTGTAATTACAAAAGCTTTGCTTCCATTTTGTCCTTCTTTTCACATTTTTTCCTTTTTCCTTCCTTTCTTTCCCCCTTATCCCTCCCTAGTTACTCTTCCCATTTGAACATTTTCTTCATATTTCACAATATCTATTATATATTTCGGTCCTTATTACACTTTCAGTTTCTCACACCCAAGACAATGTAATATTTACACATGTGTGTCTGATTTATTTCACTATGGCCTCAAGATGCATCCATTTACTTAGAAATGTCTCAAGATTATCCTTCATTATGACTGAGTAGTATTCCATTGTACAAAAAGCACCTTTTTAATACATTCCTGTTAATGGACATTTGGGTTGTTTCCAAGATTTAGCTATTACAAACTGTTCTGCTATGAATATGGCTATGCATATGTTGTTGTGGTCTATGTTTTTAATTTTTTAGGGAAGATATCAAGAAGCAAAACAGCTGGGTCAGATGTAAATCCTACTCATTTATTTTGAATTAGAATTTTCAACAAAGATGAGGTTTATTTCTATAAGGTTCTCTTTCGTGTTATTTTTGCGTGTTGTGAGGTATTTTCTATTTTTGTCTTACCACCTCAGCAGTTTTGCAAACCTCAGTCAAATCTATTATTTACTTCATGATCATTTCATTCTGCTCTTCCTATTTGATTATTCTTCATTTCATAGACGTTACATATTCTTATGTGGTTATGGACAGCATAAATTTCCTGAAGTTTTACCCACATTGTTGATCCTTGTATTAGACATATATTGTGAACTTCAGCACTTGAGGACAGATCAACCGATGGGACAACTGACATCTTCGCACTTGAGAAGCTTAAATTTTGGTGAGGTTAGGAGTGCAGTCAATAAAAAATGCAGAAAATAAAAGTAAACAATGTAGCAAATTAGAAAATTAAGAAAAATGTTGAACTTATCAAGGAAGTTTTGGAGTGCACTGATACAGTTGAACTGGAAAGGTCAGTAAAACTTCTATGTGAAAATGGAAGTGAAGAAAGCTAGATAAATACACGGGGGAAACATTTGCTGTCAAAAGAAATATCCTGTGCAAAATTGGGAGTCAGTTCTCTTATAAAAATATACATGCTCACTTTTAACAAGGATATCACCTTTACACATCTGGGACCTTAATACTGTTCAAAACATCATTTTCAGTCTAATATAGTCACTGCTCAAATTATTGAATATAGAAACTACTATGGACAAAGTTAACCTGGATAATTAATTAGAATTTTAAGGTATATCATGACCTGAAATTCATTAAAATAAAGTGTAAAGAGTCAGTTAAAATAATTTGAAGTTTGACTTTTAGTTATTGATTTAGAATCACTCAGCATACTTCCAATTAATTTAAAAGTTACCATTCAAATGATGGGGAATGTAAGTAGTATTTGATCTTCAGAAAACCACTGTTAAGTCATCATAAGCTTTTTAAGTCACTCTCCTTTGAAAAGAAAAGCATATGTTCTTTTATGTAATCCAACTTAAATCCTCAACTTTTGCATTTGCTGCATAAAAAGTCTGTTCCTTTATTTTTTGCAAAATAAACATGCCTAAATGAACAATAATTTGACAGAAGACTATAATTTGACCATATTCAAAATAAATTAAAATCTTCCTGTGGTATTTAATTTTCTATTAGAATGTTAAAATATTAGTGTTTAAAGGGTATATCTAAGCCAAAAATGTTAAAATGCATATAAAGCTTTTAAAGGTAAATTAATAAATAATTTATTAACAACTTTAAATAAATGTTCATGCTTTAAACTCAAGTGTTTTGTGTATGTGTGCATGCTCGCACGTACACAACCTGTCAGAATCAAACATATGTATAGGTAAAATCATAGTTAGAAAGTTTTTCATTTGACAATAACAAAGACTAAGAGATTGCGACCCAGGATGTAGACATACAGGGCTGGTCTGTGACCTCTGCTATGTCTGAGAAACAGTGCAGAGTTTGGCACTGTTTGGGGAGAGAGGAAGTTAGTATTTGAGCAGGGTGAGTTAGGGGAAGGTAGATGAAAGAAAGTTTAGTTTGATCCGTGGGTCCATGTGTGGAAATACACATTTGATATCATTATGATGTACAATTAATGCATGTTTGCCGGAGACCTTCCAGTGCCAGTTCCCTGACAAAGTCAGGACTGGCAGCGGGTATCTGCAAATCAGGGACCACACAGGATGGGTGTGCGGCCTCTGTCTGCTCTCTGTACTAATCATAGCTTTCCAGATATTCACTGCGCTATTGATAAAGGATGGATGGGGACCTGAAGGATCAGAACTGAAAGTAGTTAAGGAATCAGAGCCCAGGATAAGTTAAGAAATCTTTAGGGTTGAAAAGGGAAGTAGAAGTCACCACAGAGACTTGCGTCAGTCCCCCACCTCCTGTGAGGCGATGTTCACCCACCAGAATCAGAGGGGAGCGCTGCACAAACCTCAGTGCATGGGAAACATTAGGCGAAGGCCCTGTGTGTGCTGGATGGCTCTAGATGGAGATACTGTAAATGTGGGTCCTGTTGTCCAGTAGACAAGTAAACAATTCTTTGAAAATTTCTACCTAAACAAGAACACCTAGAGATGATCTTTCTGCTTCCTTTTATGTGCTTTAGAAAAGTTGGCTACCTGCTAGGATTGCAGCCAGTCAGTGGGTCAGCCATGTCTAAATCTGGAACTAAAATAGAAACCTCATTGCATCTAAGCAAAAACTGTTTAACCTGCCAAGTTTCATATGTAATTGCAAAAGTATATAATAAAGCAAAAAGTATTTCTCTGTGTCAGTGGAGCCTTGCTCCCCTGTGCCACCAGAAGGTGTCTGCGTTGTTTGTCTCTTAGCTTGCGTTGTTCCCTCCTGCAGGAATCCCCTGGACCTGCTGCAGCCAGACTGCAGCACATGTTAATCAAAATGAAATTAAAAAAATTATTAAAAAAGAAATCTACTGTACTTGAGTCATTTCAGGAGAGCTGGTAAGATGTGACTCTGGAGCGGCTTTGCAATGCTGCATAAAACTAGCGTTAAGTGGTAACAGGCCGGTGCGTTGGATTGGGCTTGCAAAGGCTGCACAGTGTGGCACACAAGTGTTCATGTGTGAGAACTTTGCTGTTCCCGTGACACTTTTGTGAGGAGCCCAATTGTGTGTCAGAGCTCCGACTACTGGGGCTTCCTCTACTCCATTCACCAGGAATTTGACGTGAGTGATTCCATTTTTGAGTCTGATAGTTTTCACAACGATCATTGACCTATTTATTTGGCAGGAAAAAGTCTGATTAGGGTTAATGCTGAACTTCTAGTAGATTATCAGCCTTAAAATGACTAAATAATGATATCAATATGTGTCACAAATTGGCAACAGAAAATTAGGGTTTAATTTTGACATTAAAAATTGTGTCAAAAATAGTTTCACTAACCCACCTAAATAAGAAATATTGTTATTGTATGTGTCTGAGCATCATTTCATGAAAATTAATTACAATTTAACATTTTACAAATAAGTCTTATCTTTACTGTTTACTTTATATGCTCCTACACTACCTCTTCACCTTTCTAGTGATGGAAAATTTCCCCAAATACTTTCACTAATAGATAAATCAATATTAATTTTGATCAAAGTTCTCATTTGATTTTGAAATGCAACAGATTTTTATTCAACATTTTATTTCTTTCTTTGAATCCAAAAATATTCTCTATAATTCTCTTGCACATTTAAAATACTTGTTCTGAAATTTATACATGTTTCTCCAACATAGTTGCGTGTACTTTGTCTCCAAAATCCATGATTATGTGTCCAAGGAACTGGATATTATGTCAATCCCTTACATAAGGGACCATCTCATAGTGCTCTGCAAGCAAGATTCTTATTTTTTACATTTATTTACTAGAAGTAGTGGGGAACATGAGCAAAATTTAGAGAGGAATATTGATCACATCATAAAGTTACTTAACCTTTGAAAATATTGACTACCTTAATATAAAATTTGAACTCATTTGTGTGAAAACAAAAGCTTTTATAGCTTTAGGTAATCCAATATCAATCCTGAAAAATTTACATTTAGTTCAATATTGTCTTATTCATTTTGGAAAACAAGATCTGCTAGCATACTGAAATTCATGATTTTTGACTAAAACACTAAAATGATTATTAATCACATTATGATTTTATAAATCAATTATATGTAAATAGCATATGGCAGCATTGTTGTTGAAAAGAGTAAGAGTTTTCAGACTAGGACAAATCTTTACTATATATAATGATATATATGTATATTTTGTTATGATATATATGTTTCATAACATAAATATATATGATCTATATCATAACATAAATCTAAACATAAATCACATTCATGTAAAAAGTAGATGATGGCTAATTCCAGCGCTATCATACAAAGAGATGCGAGGATTAAAAAATCTACTTCAAAGAACAAAAAAATAAGAGAGGGAGAGAGACTCATGGTGACACTGAAGTATAACAGTGCTAACAGCTTGCCTAATTAGTAGTAAATAGCTGAGATATTGCTGTATAAAGTGAACAAATTTAGCAAATAATTCTCTGCTAACAGTAACATGCAAAAAAAAAAATTTATATTCTTTACCTGAACTTTCAAATTTTAGCTTTCCACAGAACTGAACACCTCTGTTCAAACAACCATGTTGTAAAGATTTTTTTTTTAAGCGACTCGAGTGTTTCTAAGTAACAAGGTGCTACTTAAGATATCCAATGTCTTACTGGTTTTATCCACTTGTTGATGGTGATTTGCCTATAAAGATTTTCAACTGGATTTGACCAACTCAGAAGATGTTTGTTATTATTTGTAGGCTCGGTTTAGTATTCTTAAAGTGTAGGATTTTGCTGTCCAATTACTTTCCATTTTTAGAGCTACCTTAGAGAATTCCACTGAACTAATGTAGAGGAAAATGTTGGTATAAGAGAAATAGGAAAAGAGAAATAAGTCCCTTATGTTTTCAGTTTAAAATTCATGGAGCGACTTCTGCTACCCTTGAAGAATTATCATATATATTTCCTCTATATTATGGCTATTCAAAACTTTGGTGTTATAAACTAATAAATATGGCAATATTATGACTATACACATCAGGCAGACTATTAATTAGTAAAGAAATGATTAATACTTAATGGGAAATGCTATTGACAATGACAAAACTCAAATGCAATGTTCTCTGGCTATTTAGAAATGAAGTGTTACGGGGCTGGGGATTTAGCTCAGCGGCAAAAAGCGCCTGCCTGGCAAGCGCAAGGTCGTGAGTTCGGTTCCTGGTACCGGAGAAAAAAACTAAAAAAAACAAAACAAAAAAAAAAACAAAAAAAAAAAAACAAAAAAAAAGAGAAAGAAATGAAGTGTTACATATCTTTATTCTTTTTCTCAAAAACTCACTAAGGAAATTCTGAGTACAGTTCTATAAAAATTAGTAGTAAAAATTTACAAAATCTGTCCATTTTTTGTTATTAAAAACTCAGAGATAGCCCAAAACATGGTTCCCTTAGTGGCAGCCAGCTTGTGGACGATTGGTATTACAAAAAGCAGATCTTTACTGTGTCACTAAAAAAACAATTTAGAAATAAGTTGTTACTATTACATAGAATGTGTTAAAAATTGAAACTAGTGAAGAAATTTAAAAAATACACAGAAAAAACTCCAAAAATAAAATGACTCTAAATAAAAACCATTTTTCATACCAAGACACTTTTTTGTATCCAGTAGGATGGCTATTCTATAACAAGTCAAATAAAAGCAAAATACAAAGATTAGAATATGGAACACTTGGAAATTCTGTGCACTGACTGTAAAATGAAGGTACTACTGAACGTTCTTCAAAGACATGAACAACAAGTACAAAAAACATGAGAATATTTCCATAATAATTGCAATCAGGTATTTAAATAAGTATCCGTACACTCAGGTTCATAGCAGCATTGTTCAAAAGACCCAAAATGTCGAAACATCTCAAATACCCATTGAAATATGAATAAAAAGGCAAAATGCATTGTCAATAAAAAAGAAATATTATTCAGTCTTAAGAAAGACGCTTTAATACGGTTTAACCTGGAAACCATTATGATGTAAAGTACAGCCATCACAGATGGACAAATATTGTAAGTGGAATTCACTTACGTGCGTACTCAGAGCCATCAGATGCATAGACAGAAAGAGTGGTGGTTGTTAGAGGTCAGAAGGAAATTAAGGAGTTATTATTTGATAAATTCACACTTTGGCATAATGCACTTAACGCCACCAAATAACTTAGAAGTGGTAATAATGCTAATTTACATATTGTGTGCACTTTATTAAAAAACATGAACAAAGGAAAGTAAAGGTAGCGTGGAGTGTCTCCCAGTTGCCACACAGAAAGCTGTGGTAGAGCCAGGTGCAGCTACACTGCTTCTGCACTTGTATGGTTGGTCTGATCTTTATCCCTGCTTACTTTTTCTTTTTATAGTTTATAGTGGCTGAGACATTGTGTCAACTTGAGAAGTTTATGAGTTTAACTAAGCACCTCATCAGGGAGCCAGGGCCCTCACTTTGTGAACACCCTCATCCTGTGCAAGAGGGTGGCAGGGACATGGTGTGAGTATGACACCCACGAGGAGGAGGGGTAGCCTGCTTACGATATAAGAGAGGAAAAGAGGCTTGCCCTGCACTTTGCTCTTGTTGCTTTTGCTGCCCATTGGTCTCAAGTAGCATGATTTTATGGTGTCAGCTGGTTTCTAGAGTTATGTGAGCAACAGTTTCACAAGTTCCAGAGATGTTATGGAATTCCTGGAATTTTGTAGTTGCTTTTGTCAGGAAATAAAACCACATTTCCCAGAGGAAGAATTAGGCAGCATCTCTTTATAGAGGAATAGACCCTGATCCCTGTGGACACATCCTCCTACTCTCTCAGGAAGACTTCCCATTTCTTCAGATAAGACTTTCTCTTCGTGAAAATAGGAAATTAATTTGCAGGAAGAAATATACCATGCAGACTAACTTAAAAGTGTGTTTAAAATCATAACTTCTTGTCAAAATAATACATGAAGACGTGAGCCAACTTCACACTCTGCCTAGTTTTATTTTGTTTTACCATTACTTGTCTCTTCTCTTGATTTTTTTCTTTCTTTTATTTTTGTTTGTATGTTTCTTTGTTTGTTTGAGACAGGGTCTTACTATGTAGTGCAGGCTGGTCTTGAATTTGACTATGTAGCTCAGGCTGTTTTCGAACTCAGGGCATCCTCCTGCCTCATTCTGCCCAGTACTGGGATTACAGGCATGTGTCACCATGCCGAGCTTCTCTTGATTTCTATGACAATGCAAATTTAAATTTATGATTGCTATTTCTGATAAATTATATTTTATACTCAGTTCTAAAAGATAAATATTTTTCTCTGATCCATCATCATATTTTTCCCTTGATACTATAACTGTAATTATAGATTCAAGACTCTTACCATGATATAGACTTCCTGAAAAAAATGACTTATCAGGCTTATTTTCTCTTTCTTGGGAAAATAAAGTAGTATCCAATAATAAAATGACACAAACGAACTAAGGGAACAGAATAGGAATAAAAATGAACCAAAAAGAGGAAACAGGAAAGGAGTAAAAATATTATAGAATCAAAATTGTTAGAAATATACTGATTTAAAGAGCAGATGGAGCATACAAATTTTCTTTCTTATGTACATATGTCGGTGACTGGAGGCACAGCAGCTGTATATGTCATAGTAATTTTATTAATGTATTAAATTAAATATGCTTTAAATATTGCTATAATATTGAACAGTTATAACAGGATAGAACAGCAGGTAGAACAAAATATGGAAAGAATTAAGCAGTAGTTCTCTCAATTTGCCTCTGGATAGGACTAGTAGTTTCAGCTTTATCAGAGAATTTACTAGAAGGGCAAACTCTCTAGACCCATTCTCACCCAGTGGCTCAGAAATCAAATCAGCAATCTTAGTGCTAAGGGCTCTTCAGGTGAATTCCACATGTACCATAGTTTGAGAACCAATGCACCAAGTACCATGACAGTGAAGTATCTACCATCCTGGCAATGGACTGATGATATGTTTCTAAATATTCCAATTCTATTTAATAACAGCAGTTATTACAATTGGTAAGAATTTCATTTCCATGAAATTACACTTCTGGCTTTAACTGTAAGTTTACTAAATCTGAAACTTTTATGGTTCAGACAGAAAGGTTAATGACAAAATATAGAAGGGTAATTGGGAATTCTTTGTATTTCTGCTCAATTTTTTGTGAATTTAAACTCCTCTAAAAATAGTCTACTAATTCAAAAGTGCATTGAATTTTAATATGAAAGCTAACATCTGTATTTGACTAAGAAATTTGCTAACATCTGTATTTGACTAAGAAATTTATTACATTGTAAAAAATGCCACTGTGTTTTACATCCAAAAATATAACACTTTATTCTAAAATTAGGACAAATTTTTGTGTAGTGTGTTTGAACTGCTAGTTGCCAATACTAATTTTTTCACTAGAACTTTTAACACTGTATTTATGGTTTTTTGGCATATTGCCTTTATTTTGTAGAAATTTTCTGTTTATTACCTTTCTCATAATCAGAAGAAATCATAACTTGCAAATTTAACAAGATACAATTACGTATACTCAAAAAATACATTCTAATGTACAGAGCACTGAAATTTTCATTTCAAATAAAATCTGATATCCTTAAATATGGATTTATTCTATCTTTAACAGATCAAATACTATCTGAAAAGCAACCCAAGTCACTAAGAATACCTAAAAATGCATCTTTATGTCACTAAAGTAACATCATTGGAGTTTTAAAATTTTAGTGTATTTCTGCTGAGAAACTAAACAGTGAATATTAAACAGTAGTGGACAAACTTTGATTATGAACCAATAATGATGAACTGGATCATTCTGTTCTTATACTTAAATTTGTCTGCATTGTATAAACAGTGCAGAAGTAAATTTCTATTACATGTAATGGTAAAGGGTGAGGATTTATTAATAGCAGAGCATGTGTTCTTTAAATTTAAAAGTTAATACAGTTTGATTTTGACCTATGACACTCTCATAGTGCACAAATTAGATCAAATCAATAGTAATAGCCACACAAATTCTATGTGTACTTTCAGAAAAATTCTTTCTTTAATGGGAAAATGACAGCAGGGCCAGTGAGGTCTTAAAATGGGTTTTTGTTGAAGTAGATCTATTATCACAAAGATATGTAACCATGACTGGAATTTTAGACAATTGGGGTTCTGTAGACAGGAGCCTATGATTCTTTTGGTTATGTTCACTAGACCTTGGAAAATTTCAGTAGACCTTAGAAAAATCATAATCTTAGCCAATTAGTAAACCCTGCCTTTTGAGACTCTGATATAGTATTTCCTTACTCATAGGACAAGTAGCAGAAACTGATGAAGCCCCGTGATGATTCATGGGTAACATGCCGACATGCTCACACATCTTGAGGCTGGACCAGCCACTCTGGCATTGGCGCACACACAGCATAGAACTGCATTAGAACAGGCTGGAGAATGGGTACAGTAAGCGTAGGAACAGAGGTAACGAGTGAAGCATGGTTGCTCAGAACAGAGTATTACTGTTCAGGTCAGCAAGTGAGAGTGGAGCTCCACACTGAGGATGGACATTGAAGATACTGGTTCTAGGAATACATCACCTCCATTGAGAAGACCAAAATTGCTGGCTGTCTCCAAGTTCTTGCACTAAGACTTTGAGATCAATGCTTTGCTTTGCATCTTGCAAAGCCTGAACAAATGAATTTCAT
>NW_004955426.1:14784530-14826502 GCF_000276665.1 Chinchilla lanigera
ATATACACATATATAATATATAATATTTTGGGTCATTCCACTAAAATGGCTAGCCATCTTCCTTCTGTATACTTAATTTTTACTGTATGAATTTTCTTTTCATATTTATATAAACAGTTCAACATAACCTGGCACCCTGCTGAGTGTCTCCATTCCGACTAGTATTTCAACCACATGGGATTAAGAAGGAGCTAACAGATTAGTAAACTATACTCTTGGTTGTGTATGTGCTGGGGATCATGGAGACATGACCTTCACTACTATACACGGTTACTCACTGCTTCTCCCTGGCACTGCTCCCCTGATTGGCTTCCACCATAAATTGTATAACTTTGCTGATGTTTCTGCCTTAGTGCCACTGGACTATGGATTTATTTCCTCAAAACTGTAAGCCAAATTAAGCCTCTCCTCCTTTAAATTGGGGTGTTTGGTATTTTGTTTCAGCCACAAGGAATCTAATATATTGAGCTTGTTGCTAAGCTTGATTTTGGTAAAGGAGATAAACACCTTCAGCTAGCTAACTCCTTGGTGTCCAGCATCTGGGTAGACACTGGGGCGGGACTTGCAGCGTGAGTTTTCCCTGGACAGTCACTCCCAATCCACATCCCTTCCATAGTGATTACTCTCTATTATGAAGGTCAGGAGGAAATACACGGTACGGGGTCCAGCCAGCCAGATTCGGCGGACATTTTCATTTGCAAACCCTCTTCTGCTGTTCTTGGTGATCGCAGCGGGTTGCCAAGCATCAAAGAGTATCACCTTGTTGGAAACTCAGCCATACTTAGATCCTCGGCTCACAGATCTGTTTATCCAATGCACTGCTGGCCTTCGCTTCTCAATCTACAGAGCTCAGCGATTGTTCTGAGCCCTTTGTATCAAGGGAAGGCTTCCTCCTTCCACCTCTCACAACAGTCCTCCAGTCTCTACAGGCCAAACAAGGGCCTTCATTAACTTCTTTCCACAACAGCTCTTCTAAGAAGTCAACTACCCAGGCCCTGCAGGTCCCAGGCTGAGACCTAGGAGAAGAGTAGATACATAGAGGATCTTGTGGGATGAAAAATATTCCACTTCAACTCCTGTAAACTGTAATTCAAATTGGTCTTTGTGGCATTTTTTTTTTCTCAATTAAAAGGTAGACAATTGATTAGCACATAAACACTCATAAAAAGTGTAAAGTTATTGATGATTTTGGATACTTTTTAATACAAAAACACTGAAATGTGTCAGTAAATAAATTACACAAACATCACCATATTATGTCATGTATTTTCCATAATATTTTGCAAGACTTCATGGCCATGAGTGGTGGTGCACACCCTTTATCCCAGTACCTGGGAGGCTGAAGCAGGAGGATCAGTGTGAGTTCAAGGCCACTCTGGGATACATAGTGAGTTCAAGCCTAGCCTGAACTACATAGGAAGACCATGATTCAAAAACACAAGTATTTCTTAAAGTTTCATACTATTTTTAAATAGGTTGACCACTGGTCTTTCACGTTTGTGCACATTTTTAAAGATTTGCTAAAGGTCTCTTATGACAGCTTTTTTGTTTGTTTGTTTGTGTGTGTGTTTGTTTTTTGATAGTCTCCCTATGTAGCTCAGGCTGAACTTGAACTCACAGAGATCCTCCTGCCTCAGATTCCTGAGTACCGGGATTACTACTATGCCCAGCCACAGAGCTTCAAATTTTGACAACTTAGAATTGCTGAATAGTAACTTGGTGAAGTAATTCATGCTGTAAAGTTCATTTTTTTTCTTTTCAAAGCAATAGTGGACTACCTATGAACCCACCTCTGTATAGTAGCTACTTCTTTCTATAAGCTGCCTGTCAAAGAGTTGCAGTAACTTTTGCCATGGGCAACTAGCCCTTCAAAATAAATCAAGATAAAATATTTGGTCTCTGAACACACCTAAATTCAAATCATTGTTTATAAATGCTAATTCACATTAGATTTCAGGTATTCCTGATTGTTTTGATGTTCCTAGATAGTTTACATGAACTATGCTGGATGAAATGTCTAACACGGACTTCATTTCTAATTACTTTGTTGAATAATAGCCCTTCCAGTACTAGGTTAAATATGAGAACAGATTCAGCATTAAAAATGTCTATAGCTCCTACAAAGGAAAAAATGGAGAAAACATGCAATAACAAGAGATATAAATCTTATTCAGATAGATGTAATAGGTATATGGTTTACTTCTGAATTTTGGTAGAATATTTGCATGTTTAGTTTGCAAGAAGCATATCTGAAAAATTTCAAATATGAGCAAAACACATAGATTTAGTGGTTTTTAATAAAAAAGCTATGGCATAGACTTGAAGCAAAGTTAGTTACATTTACTTAAATCTCTTATTCCCATTTAATCTCATATTTTGGCATCTTTTTTGTTTTTTTGGTTTTTTTGTTTTGTTTTGTTTTGTTTTGTTTGGAACTGGGAATCAAACTCAGGACCTTGTGCTTGACAAACAGGCACTGGTGCTGCTGAGCTAAATCCCCAGCCTTGGCTTCTTTTTTGAACATATCTTTTCTTATTACTTTTTTCTCTTCCTTCCTCCCAAACGTTCACCCCTTCTCTTTCCCTTCTTCCCAAATAACTATTTTACTAAGATGGTTGATATGGTTAAACATATGGACTTTTAGAATATTAACCAAGTCAAATACAATTATCTGTTTTTGTCATAAACACAGAATACATCCCAAGGTCACTGAAAATAAAAATTCTTGTATATTAGATGAAAATACTTGCCTTAAATATTATTATTTCCATTTTATAATAAATATTAGTAAGGTAAAATGCAAGTGAAAAATAGAACACTTTTTGGGAGATTGGAAAAATATGTAAAATTTAAGAATATACTCCACTGATAAGAATGAAATGGAAAGAGGCACTCATAAGTCTTGCTAAGAATGCAAAATGAGACAATGTCTATAGAGGGGAATTTGTCAGTGTTGAACAATAGAGTATGTGCATTTAAACTTTGCCTCAGCCAACCCACTTACAATAGTCTATTCCCCAAGCCCAGAGGCAAGCTGACATTAACTTGAAATGACACAGATCAAACATTGTTCAGTCTACTGTTGTTTGTCAGTATTAAATTGAAATCATCACAGCATTCAGTATTAGTGTTCTGCTTTAGTAAACTGTAACATCCCTATCCCATGGAGTACTGTACTATTATAGCAGCTAAGCTAGGTAGAAATTAATATACACTCAGAGGAAAAAAAAACAAAAAAACAACTAGGTTCTCAAAGCAGTGAAAATAAAGACATCAGAATTGTGTGGAGATGCATGTGAAGAAGACCAGGCCTCAAGGTAAAGATGCAATGCAGAGGTCACCATGCCTCCCTAAGGGATAAGCAGTAACTGGGAATTATTCTGTAATTAGCATCATGTGGCCCAGTAAGCTCAGATAGGCCTCAGTATCCCAGGTGGGCAAGCAGAGCATCAGGATCCATCCCCCCAATAATGCTTTTGTTCTTTTCATGTACCCTTGCTATGTGACCAGCTTCCCTACTAGATCAATAATACCTAAGCTATATTCATGTTTATAGATTGATTATGGTTTGACTCACATTGTACTCACTTTGTGACTTTACTATATAACTTACCCCTGACAAAGTGTCTCACTGTGAACCCACTTGGAACTGTACTTCTGTATCAGGAGTTCTATGTCAATAAACCTTTTCTACTCTTAACCTCTGCTGTTCATTGGAATGTTTCAATTTTCAGGGACATGAACTCAGAACATCTGACATCTAGTAGGTTGGGAGTTATATTACTCCTATATCAGTACCATACATCCATTAAAAACAGCTGGGAAAGTCACTATGTATAGGAGTGTATATCGTACATATTAAATATAAATCATTAAGTGATAAAACCAAATTTCAGGAAAATGGCTGTTTCTTTTTATGTACTAAAGGGGAAAAGCACATCTGATTTTATCTGTCATCATTCTATCATATATGTATCTCATCTGTGTTCAAGCTTTATAATGTCTGTACATTTGCCTATATTTGCAAAGAAAAATAATGAAAGAAGTAAAAGAAAAATACTTTTCTGTAAAGGTTGGGCAATAAAATTAAAAAAGAACTGTAAAAATGATGTTTTACAAACTATAATTTCTTATGTGCTATTGGAATATCATAAATTGTTTTCACTAATAAAAGATATAAAAAGCAAGAATTGTTGAAAAAGATTGGAACTTTTTTATTACACAAGTAATTAAACTTAAAAAAGTATTAACTGAAGTAGAATATAGTAATTTAATAATATTTGTTCAATAGTTTATAATCTTTTACACAAGAATTACAAATAATCTTAAATAGCGCTCATTCTTTGATACTAATAATATTGTAAGAATTAATTTAAACTCCTTGTGTTTGAATTAAACAGGACTTAAAAGAAATCAATAAAAAGTAAAATATGTGGAATTTTTAGGATTCAGATTCAAATTTAAATATACCTAACTGTTATTTTAAACAAGTTGAACAGTTTGAATAAGAACATGATTCTAAGAATTATTGAAATTTTTCCATTGGTAAAAATAATTCATTGCTATTTATGTTTGAATTTCCTGCACTAAGCTACAGGAATATGTCATCCTACATTTAAAAATATGACTTAACTTGGCTCAAGGGTGAAATTTGAGGAAACCCTGGGTGATTCAGTGAGGTTCTACTAAAAAATAAAACAGCTGTGCAGTGTCTCTCAGTGATGAGCTGCTTGCCTAGTGTATTCAGTACTGGTTTAAGTCTCCAGCTTGGGAGAGGAGAAATATGATTTTTGAACTGAAATTTGGTGATGTGCATTTTTTTGTTACCTATTTGCATTTATACTTTTGAATTTTGATAGGAACAAGTGTATTCTCTTACATAAGAATTGTAATTTGTTATCAAATAATTTTGATTAATTTTTATCTTTAGTAGAAAAGGGACAATAAGAAATAATTTTCCTGTTAAAATTTATATCATAAAAGTTGAAGATTACTTCTCAAATACATAACCACTTGATTCTCACTGTCTCAATTTCTCTTTTGTTTTTTTTTCCACTTTAGTCACTGTGTGACAAATAAAATAAAGTTCAATTGTACCCAATCTGCTACTCCTATTCTTTGTACCAAGTTAAAGTTGAGTTTTTTGTAGTTTTTTTTTACAAGTGAGATTTAAAAATACATAGATATGATTATATATCACACACTTTAAAATATCCAGCTGTACACTTTTAATCTCTTTCATTTGAATATCTTTAGAAAACAGTTAATATATGTTTGTGTTTTAGAATGACATATGCAATTTTGATGTTCATAAAACTTACACTCAAGTGATTCAACGATTGCTTTACAACAAATGCCCCTAGTATGGCCTCTTATTTGGAGAGTACTCTAAGTGCTTGTTTTTCAAATTGACAGTGAAAACCAACTTCAAATCAGCACCAATATTAAAATTCTGAGAACCCTCAATTCTCCCAAGTATTCATACTTTAGAGTAGAATTACCCAACCTATGGAACACAAGTTGTATCCTATTAGGAACTGAACCACACAGCAGAACAAGAGAGGTAGGTCAATGAGCAAAGTATCATCAGAACATACAGCCCTCCACCTCTCTCATTACCACCTAGCTTCAGATTAACAGCAGTATTAGATTCTCATAGAAGCATTAACCCAACTGTGAGCTGCACATGGAAGGGATCAAGGTTGTGCACTCATATGAGAATAAGAAAAAAAAATAAACATTAAGAAATGAAGCAAGTATTGAAACAAATTCATCAAATGTGCCTGCCCCAGAAACAATTCTTAGTTCTTAATCACATTGCTAAAAATCAGAAGCCCATTCTTGTTGATCAAGAGTTGATTTTGATTGTTGCTAAAGACATTTGTCATGAACACTCAGAAGAGGTTGCAATTGCAATGCTGGCATGTGTTCTTCTTTTGGATAGAAACACAACTAGATGAATCTAAGAAATAACAGAAGAGACTGAGGCACAATTATTCAAGCTGGTTAGTTAATCACCATATTCAAACTCTAGTTTTCATGTCTGTTGATGTTAACAACAAGGTAAAGATACCTGGTTTAATGTGGCATATCTTTCAAGAGGAAATGCATAAGGGTATATGATGCACACTTTAGTTGCCAACCAAAACCACAAATGCAAAACTAATCAAACCTTTGAATCAGGAAAATGTAATTGGACATTTTATGTCAATATGTGCTTGGACTGAGTGGCTGTCACGACTAGGCAAATTACTGCAGCTCAGATCAAAGATTGCACTTGTCGATGTGAATCCACACTGTGTCATTTATTAAGAAATGCTAGCTAGCAAAAAATATCACTGTAGCTTAACATTGTGTAAGATGCAATTAAGATTGTCAGCCACTTTAAAATATACATCCTTCTGCTCACACAGTTCTATGTGGACATGGGTGCAAAGCATCTTGTCTTAGACACAGAAAAGACATGACTTTCTAATGAGAGAGAACTTGCTCTGGTTTCTGAGTGTGAGGGCCATTCCAGAGATTTCTTTAAGGAAGGCACCACTGAGATTACATTTCAATGATGCAGAATGGGTGCAAAACCCTGCTTACTCCTGTGAAATATTCAACCTTCTAATGAACTCAACGTGTCATTCCAAGGGAGAACACCAACTGTACCCAAGGTAACAGATAAAGTGTCTGCATGCAAAGCTAAACTAGAATTATGGGAGTGACAGTTGAACACTGGGAATTTTGGCATATTTCAAAGTGAGCTGAGATTTTGAAAGAGAAAGATATACTTTTTCAAAATGAATGCACGTTCACCAACCTCAACTTTCAAGAGTTTGAGATTTAACCACCAACCTCTGTCCTTCCTTAGCTAGGAAGTAATGGATCCATGTCCCATTTGCAAATAAGCCAGGTAAGTAAAATTTATCTGTGCTAGAAGAACATGGAGTGCTTGAGATCCTAAATGACATTAGCTTTAAAATGTTTTAAGACACCTTCAGTTCTCCACACATTTGCATTAATGTTGAGGCAGAATATCTTGAGTTTGACACAGCATAGCTGATAATTATTTCATTATCTGTAACAATATTATAGTAGTAACAGAAGTAAAGTACATAATAAATGCAGTTGAATCTTCTCAAAACTGCCCTCCCCTACCTCCACCCCTGCTTGTGGAAAAATTGCCTTCCATGAAACCAATCCCTGGTGCCAAAAATGTGGAGGACCACTGCTTTGGCATATGCTAATATGCCTATCAGGACGACTTTGCTGTTCTAGCTTTTCCTCTTTAAGCATTACACCATTCTGCAGCATGTGAATGGAACGAAAGCTTATATTCCTCTCGGAATAAGTTTCAATTCTTGATTCTGTTTTAGCAATTACCATACAATTTTAGAAGAGCTACACCAATCACCTCATGTACTCAAGAACTCATTTCTTATACTCATATTTTTGTGCTCTACTACATTGCCTTGCATTACTTCAAATTATTTAATTAGAAAATTAGTATGTGTCAACTTGAGTTGTTTATGATTTATTATCATAAAAATTTCACATGCTCAAAAGTGTTTAGTAATTTTAGAGAGATCATCAATTCTATCATGTTATTTTAAATATTATGTGGCTTTTGGGGCTTAAAACATTTTCTACTGGTTTCTACTATGTTTGTTTTAATTAACTGTTAATATATTTCTGCATATTTTGTGGGACAATGTAATATAAATGAAATAAGGATTATAGAAAATGCATTTTTTATCTTAACTTAATATTACATTATTGTGATATAAATAAATGATTACATTTATTTAAATATCTTGAAGCAATAATCTGTTTCTCAAGAATACAGAATATTAATACATATAGTATTTATAACACAATAAAAGAAAAACCACCCATTATGTTCAGTAATATAAATCAATACTTCTGCAGGTAAATAATGTTAAACCACTGTCATTTTCAGCTAGATCAGTTAAATATTGACCTACCACATCTCTGTCAAAAAAATTAATTTTGATATTTGAGTTAGATGTTATGCAAGTAGTAGACTGGTAAAATTTTCACACATATTATGCAATGGAAACTTCATATATTTTTGTAAAAGCGTTATCTTATACTTAGAAGACATGAGCTAACAAATGATGATTAGAAATAACATTAGTAAAATTGATAGTAATGTTAAATATAGACTATCATTAGCACTAACTCAGGAAATATATCATTTATACACTCATTTTTTTAGTCCTGAAACCTCATATTTATGATCACAAATACCCACATATGATAAATATATTCAAGTGATTAATGATAAATACAAAGGAATAAAAATAAATATATCACTGATATTTTTGACTTTCATTAAAGAGGGCTATAATAAATACTAATGGTTTCACTTTATAAGCTTTGTAATGAAATTAAAAATTCAATGTGCCAGATAAAAATGTTATTTAAGGCCACATTTTAAAATACATTTTATGTGTACATCTACATTTATAGGCATTGTAAACCTATATGTAATTGTGAGTGTCACAATTGTGTGCCTGATTCTGTCGGATAATGGAATATCAATTCTCTCACCAATTACACAATTTTCATGACATCTTCTAATACCAAATTTAATCAGTTATTTGTAGAGAATGTTATGCTATTTTGTATGTGTTTTCAAATAAGAAAAGTTATATTTTGTTTTTGCTTACAAAATATTATTAGAAATCTAATTTCAAACAAAGATATATTGAAAGAGTTTTATTATTTGATCATTTTATTTGACTTTTAAAAAAGTAAAAAATTCATTCTTATTAGAACTGATAATTGTAACTGACAAATAATTGACCAGTTGTTATTTTTATTTCTTCACCTTTTGGAAGAAATACACTATGAGAAAATCAAAACCAGAGAAGTAAAATTGTATCCATATCCTTACCTTATAGTAAAATTTTTGTAAAAATACCTAATATGAAAATAAATGACATCACAGGTTAATTTGAAAACAGTGAAAATGAGATATCTCTTGTAGAACGTACACAGGTTTTGGGGGACAGGATTGGCGGTACCAGCCACTTTCCACTGGGAGAAAAACTCTATTCACCTAGATTTTATTTCCACAAAGGTGGAGATATAAACATAGAAACACAATAAATTGTTGTTTTATTTCACGAATCTATACTTTTAAATGATGATGGTCACTTTCCATTGAAAGGGAAACCTAGATATTCTCAAAATTATTAAATTTAAATGTTAAAAATGCCTATAGTTGTGCTTGGTATGTTAAAATGGTTTTTAAATCTCTCAACTAATTGTATAGGCTTAGAGATATGTAATTCCTCTTTATTTCAGCTATTTTCATGAAACATATTATTATACAGAAAAAAATTGTCCTAACTAAAATGTCTGATTAATTAAATCAAACACACACTTGAGATGTTAATATATCTGTTTAGACTATAAAGGCAGAATGTGGGCACAATCTGCTTGATTGGAAGTTAGTCTAATTGATTGGAAGTTAGTCCAATTATTTTATTTACTGTAATTCATATGATGTCTGCTTGCTAATAGATACAGCTGTTATCCAAGTAACTAGAAGAAAACAAAAAGCCTTGTGTGGGTGATATTTACAATATCAGCAGAGCAAAGAAAGAAAATATAAGATATTTTCACACCTTAAAAATGTTTGAAAAATGTTTATGTATATGGTTCCAGTTTGGTAAATCACTTGCATTCCAAAACTTTTCTCAATAATTAAACAGTAAGTATCATATAGTATAAATTGGTATTAATTATAAATAGAATTTTAACTTTTAAGTCTGTTCTTGTTCAGGTAATAGGTAGTTATATTGTAAAAATTGCATATTATTGAAGGCCATTACAGAAAATTAAGAACACCATAACATTCATGAGTTAAGTATGTCCAAACTTTCAGCTTGCCTTGGCCACATTGAGTGAAGTGGAATTGTCGTAGAATGCAAATAAAATATACCTTAAAATGAATACGTATAAGACAAAACTTACTTTTTAAATATTTTTATTGACTCAGTAATAACCTAGTCAGGGACAATGAGAGGGATGAGGAAGAGACAAAGTCCTGGGCCCGTATCTACTACTCACTAAAAGCATGATTTGTTCTCTTTTGGGGCATTCATGTACATAAAAGCCACCTTTGCCATGAGCCTTGGCATGTCATTTGGACTTACAAATGACTAAGAGATAACTAAAAAAAAAAAGAAAAAAAAAGAAAAAAAAGAGCTTGACCACTGTTTATCCTATGTTACCTTAAAATGTTGGGTCATATCCCTTCCAGGTTCTGAATGTAGATGTTAATAATTTACGGTATTATTTTAAAGATTGAGGATGCCAGGATGGGGGACTTCCAGAGACATTTAAATATGCCTTGACATCTCCAGCCATTGCCCCAATTTTGTGATCACCTGGAATCCCAGGAAAGGCAGAGTCTGACATGAGACTGCCACAGGCCAAGATTCCTTAATGACAGATTGGTGAATATATTTTGCCATCTAAAGATTCAGTTAGGTAAACTATGTCTACATGTTTTGTGTCTATTTTTTCTTTTTTCTTTTTTTTGTTGTTTAATTTTTCAAACTGCTATTTATACTAATGAACTTAATGTCAGATACACACTTTAAAACATCTCTATCATTCTTAAGTTTATGTTATGCTATTAACAAGGTCACTGAAAAAACAAATTGTTAGTAGTTCTGATTAATGCCAGTTTATCAACTTTTCTTCTCATGTACTACATTTCTGGTGTCAATTATTTCAATGATAGTCTCCTAAATATCTTGTTAAAATTCTTAAATTTTTACCCTTAACTGAAAAATTAATTTTGTGTTAACTTTTATGAGGTGTAATACTTAGTTCAACACATATTTTGCTGCTTTGTTCGTTTGTTTTTGCCAGTGCATATAAAATTGATCCAGTAACAATGGGAGGAACAAATCTATTTTCTATTGAATTGCTTTCGCACTGTGTCAAAAATCATTTGGGCTGAGCCCTGATTTAAATCCCTGTAAATCTGAGGCAGAAGGATCACCATGAATTCAAGCTCAGCCTGGGCTACATATTAAGATTAATTGCAGCATAGACTAAGTATTAAAATCTCTCTCAAAAAGTTTTAACATTTTTGGGACTATACCTGAATTTGCTAGTATCTGCTATGGACCAAAGAGTAAATCTAATTCTTCTTGAACAAAACAGAATCATTATTATAGCACGTATATCTTTCTGTTAGTATGTTTTACATTGGTAACCAGAACAATGACATAGGTAATTTACACTAAAATGAGATACATTGCACTCACGGTTCTAGAGGTCCATGCAATCCTCTTGGCTTCTTCTTAGGGCCTCCTAATGCTTCAACTCAGGGCATAAAACAGAATAAGTAGGCATGTGTAGGAGAGAATAGAGGAGGCCAGATTTCTGATATTTCCATAAGAAAATAATTAAGAATTGCTTCAGTGCTCCTTCTCCATGGGATAATATTTCTAAAAGGTCATAGAATTTCTTAATATGTTAACATCTATATTCCAATTTTGGCCAGAACAAGATATATTCAAAACACAGCAGTCTTAAAGTTGGTAGGACATTCACAGCTGACACAGATTAAGGCTAAAGAAATAAAGCCACCAATTGTTCAGAATGAGTGAAATGTCATAAAAATCCATGGCTAATAGGTTAAGTGAGATGTTTCCTACAATGAAAGCACATGTGCAGAACACAGGACCCAAAGTGACTCCAGGGCTACTGAGCATTTTAAATAGAACCAATCAGAAATCAATTATTTTAATCCTTCCTTTTAATCTGATGCTGTTAACAGACCAAAAAAAGTAGTATTTTAGTCTTTCCCTTGAAACTGTCGGCATTTGCAAGACCAACCTGAGAATTCCTTTCCATTATTCTTTTACATGTGTAAACAACCAATCAAAGAACAATGTTCCCAATTCTTCATTTATATATAGTGGGAAGCTAAGTGAAGTTTTAGACTGGCAGTTTGTACTTGGCATGACACTAAGTGTTTGCATGAGCAGGAAACCAACCTTGGATATCTAGATACTAAACACCCCTTCCCCCTTGTTCTTGGGGGCATGAGCGTTTGCACTAGCCCACTCTCTCAAGGGGAGTGTATATCATTTCTGTCTTCAATAAAAAAGTGTGTCTTGTCAATTATTTGTTTAGGACACTAAACAGGAAAGAAGCCCCATAGGAATCCTCATCCAATACATTTTTGGTGAGCCATCCTGGGGATGAAAACTTTGGGGCAAATATTTTTTTCTCTTTCCCATTTTTTCCCCTTTATGTCTTTGCCCACTCAGTTTGGACATAAATCAGACTGTTAAAAGCTATTTGGACATTCACTGCTTAAATGTTCCCGTTCTATAATAACCCAATCATGTATTTGAGCACTTTAAGCTCCCTTAGACAAACGATGGCCTTCATGCTCTATTAAATTCTATGCTTCATGTGTGTGGGACCTGTCATTTAATATGCCACTTTTGCTCTCATACTTTTGTTCTTCTCAATTTTAATTCAGCTATCTTACTCTTTTGGGAAAGTAACTTTCAGTAACTTGGTCTCCTGCTTACCTAGCCACCTACCATACCCCTCCTATTTTGTGTTCACTATGATCAAAGTCTCATTTGGGTCTTTTCACTAGATGGCTTTTCTCCCTGGCTTTCTTTAGTGAGTCATTTGCTTCAGTACTCTACTCCCTAAAACCTCATGGAGTCAGCCCACTTCACTTTACTACTCTGTTTCTCAGTTGTTCTCATGGACACCAAAAAACCACACTCTTACAGGTAAGAGGTAGAGTCTCCTATATGTTTTGGGAAACATATAGCTGGTTTCGTTTCTTCACTTCTAAAGGTGGGCAAATCCTCTCCCTATTTCTTTCAGTAAAATATTCAGATAAATTATGAAAAAAGGATGAGGGCTCTAATCAAATAAAGGAAATGACAATAAAGCTATGTTCAAAATGAGTGAGAAGGTGCAATACTTTTGTCTATAGATAACAAACCCAATATTTGGCTTGCAATATTCCAAGGCTTTTTCTTAAATGCTGAGAAATAACCTTATTCTACTACCTTAAAAAAGTGTTAGACTTCTATCATCAGGACCAATTGGGGAGATACTCTTTCTCAACTAGTTAGATTCAGCCAGCACAGCCCTTCACCCAGATCTTCAAAAGGCAAACATATGGCTTGCTTTCTCAAAGACATGTGGCAATGAGTTTGAACATCAAGAAGAATTCCCATGAGCTCAGTGGGTGCTCACACCTCTGTAGGTGCAATCTCAGAAGGAATTCAGATTTACTCTCTCCTTTCCATTGGCTATGCAAAGCATCATGGAAAACATGTTGCTAATCTCACAAACTTCACCATTTTGCTGTATCTTTAAGGACTGAGAAAAATTTGACCCTGTTATTTTGATGAGGGAAATAACTTCTGTTTTACATCAATATGGTTAAGCCCCAGTGTAATTAGCTAAGAAATGGTGAGGAATGGGTAGAAAATAGCATCTAAATTACAATACCAATCTTCAGTACATCTTTTCTTCAAAAGGAAAGGACAGTGATATGAAATCCCTTATATTCAGATTTTATAGGCCTTTACCAAAAATCATTTATCAGAAAAGGCCCAAGATATTTGGTCCTTAAAGAGTTCTCCAAATAAGAGATTAATATAATTAATGATCTCTTCAGATCCCCTCCTGTCTTTCAAGGGGACATGTGTCTTCCCAGCTGTTTCAAGAAAGATATGGCTGGAGACAACATGGCTGAACAGTGGAGGATCCCCAGTCAGAGCTACTGAGAGAAATTAAACTAAACACACAGATAATTGGAAGAATGGGCAGATATACACCTTGAAATAAAATAAATCAAAATGAGAGGCTCACAGATCAAGCAAAACATAGATAAAGGACTAAATCAAATGGCCAGCCAGCCCACCTGGCTGCTGGTGGGTCACCATACCAGGAAGGCTGCCTGCCATAACTGGAATTTTAAAAGAAGAAAAAAAAATACTAAAATCGTGTGGCTAAATAAAGCAATATGGGATGGACTTGGGATATAAGATTCCTGCCTCATCTATGCGCCTCCAAAGAGAAATGGCAGTAGGAGTAATTTCTGCCCACACACAAGTGAGTAAAGTGGTCCGTCCCTGAATATCAATCATTTCTCCTTATTTTTCTTTTCTTTTCTTTTCTTTTTTTTTCTTTTCTTTTCTTTTCTTTTCTTTTTTCTTTTCATTTCTTTTCCTCCCATTCCTTTTATGCACCAGAGAGCTAAGTGAAACCTCTAGAAACAAGATTAAAGACTACAGTGCTATATAGTAAATGATACAGGTAAACCCTCCCCCATGACTTGTGATTAGAGAGGTGCTGTGAGTTAAAGAGCCTCACACCAAGGAACAGTGCATGTTCAGTCTAGGAGCTAAAGGCACCCCACAGCAATCCCCTTCAACAATAAAGTTGTGGACTACAGCTCAGGCAGGTGTTGGTGATGGTGATGGTGATAGCCAGTGAAGGATAGCACTCCCCGCAAATGAAAATTATCACTACCACCTCTGGAGAGGAGTAAGAATTGAGACTGAGCAGCCTTGGAGAACAACAGCAGAAGCAGAGGACCACACAGCATTCTATCCCACCCTGCAACAAATGACCTGAGAGGACAGAGATATACCAGATGAAAAGGGACATAGAAGGCTAAGCAAGGACTAAGAGGATCCAATAATGCATAGGACTGGAAATAGCACCCTGTCTCTTTCTATAAAGAAGGAATCATGGGAGAGAGATGCACAGAGAAATAGGGCAAAGAGTGGGAAACTGCTAAACATACAGAAAGTACTGGATAAAGACTGTGGTCCCAGTGGCCCACACCTCGAGGCCAAAATCAGCCTCAAATCCAGCACAAACTCTCCTGCAGGCTTGGTACTGTTATGTAGCAGATTAGGGTTCTTGGTAAACACCAGAGAAACATTTTTTTATTTGATTTGATTTTTGTTCTTTCAGTGTTGGTTTGTTTTCTTTTCTTTATTTTATTTTTTAACCTACATCTTATAAACTTTTTTTTTTTTCTGGTACTGGGAATTGAACTTATGTCCTTGCACTTGTCAGGCAGGTGCTGTGCCACTGAGGTAAATCCCCAGCCCCTTAAACTACATTTTGTCCCAATCTATTTATCTTTCCCCATTTCCTCAATTTCTCTCTCCAGACTTAATCACATTTTTATGAGTGAAGTGTCTCTCTAATTTTTCTAGTTAACTTCAATAATCCCTTGATTACTCCTTCATTCCTTCTCTTCTTCCCTCATTCTCTAGTTTCCCAAAACTTGCATGATTATCATTTGTCCTCCAGCCTTGATTCTACTTTATTTCTTTTCAGTTATCTTTGTTTTGTCTACTACTCTTCTTAAATTTCCCAACCACAGGGTAAAACCACAGTATACAGTGGAAATATTTTGCATAAAAGATCCCAATTTATGATCAATTCTGTTATATTACTGTAGATTTTGCTTCTATGATTTAAGGTGCAAAATTAATAGACACCTCAGTTTGTCACTTTCTGAGCTGTGCTTGAAGCTACAGATATTGCTAATTATATTACTTTAGCTATGGTATAATATCTGTTGTGATAATTTGTTCTTACTCCTCTAAATATACTGGGAAGCTCTGGGGTAATAAACTCACCACATCCCAGTGCCAAAGGACAGAGGATTGAGCCAAATAGATCTCATTGTCTCATTCATAATTAATAAAAGAAGGTAAGATCTTTAGATAAAAAAAAAAACCAAGAACATCCTACACATAGAAGCCATCCCTTAAGAACAGACTTTACCTAGAGAGGCCTTCATACTAGTGATAAAGCTGCCTGATACAAAAACATACAAGGATCAATGCAGAAAACAAAATAAAAACTTTTGAAACATGTGGTAAGACACAGAAGCAAAGTGAAACCTCCAGCCTACCCTGAATATCTGCAGGAGACAGGAAAATAGAGGAAAATGAAAAATATACACTTGAAATTTCTGAAATGAAAGTTACTGATGTAAAGAAACAACTGCTTGAGACTGCAGAGAAAACCAGATCAGAAATAATCTCTCACATAAAAAAAAAGTGACAACAATCATAAAGGAAATGCTCAGCAAATCTAGAGTAGAGAGAGATTAAAAAAAATAAACAATGATAGGAAAATGAAGGAAACCATGAACGATCAATTTAGGAAAGAGATAGAATGCATGAAATGGATTCAAACAGATATCCAGGAAATTAAAAATTCCATTGAAAGCTGTCAGAACTGCTTAAATAAAACTAAAGATGGACATTCAGACCTTGAAGACAGTGTTGTGGCTAGTGATCACAAAAAGAAAGATTCTTTAAAAGCAAAAAGGGATCAGGAAATAACAATTCAACAGCTGAAAGACGATGCTAAAAGAAAAATAATATGAGACTGATGTTGTCAAGGAAAAAGCAGGAGTCAAAAAAAATGACATAAAAATATGATTGCAGAAATAATAGCCAAAAATATCCAAAGCATGTAAAAAGAATGGTATGTTCACTTACACGAGGCATAGAGAATTCTAATTGGCCATAACCAAAATAAATCCACACCCAGATATAAAATAACCAAGATCCCAAAAATTCAGCACAAGAACTGAATATTAAAGACTGACAGAGTAAGGGGCTGGGGATTTAGCTCAGCGGCAAAGCACCTGCCTGGCAAGCGCAAGGTCGTGAGTTCGGTTCCTGGTACCGGAGAAAAACCAAAAAAAAAAAAAAAAGACTGACAGAGTAAAGAAATGAATTACTTTGAAAGGAAAGTTCATCAGAATCCTGGCAGAATTCTCAACAAAACCCTCAAGGCAAGAAGATCTTGGAGTGAAGTATTTCAAGTCCTGAAAGAAAACAGCTTTCAACCCAGATTGACGTGCCCTGCAAAGGTATCTTTCAAAATTACTGGAGAAATAAGATATTTCTATGATGAGGAACAACTGAAGAAATTCAAGACCACCAAACCAACACTACAAAGGGCACTGAAAGAGATAAGATGACACTATGTCAAGAAAAACATCAGAAAGAAAGCACCAGGCCACGCAAGCAGATAAACAGGGGAAAAGCAGGACATCAATGGCAGGAAAATAACATGACAAAGAAAGGCCAATACATATCAGTTATACCCATCAATGTAAATGGACTCAATTCACCAATGGGGGGGGGGGAAACAAACTGTCAGAATACATCAAGAAACTAGACCAAAAATACGTGTATATAAGAAACTTAATTTGTTTTCTTTTTTTCTTTCTTTTTTTTGGGGGGGCGGATATCAGGAATCCAACTCAGGAACTTGCACTTGGCAGGCAGGTGCTATGCCAATGAGCTATATTCCTGGCCCCAAAGAAATACTTTTAACTAAAATAAATCCATAGTCAGAAATTCAAAGGACAAAAAACAATATTCCATGCAGTAGGATCCCAGAAAAAAGCAAAAGTAGCTATTCTGTTAGTAGACAATGTGGATTTCAATCCAAGAATGATCAAACAACTTGAAGAAGGTCGTTACATACTTGTTAGGGGAAAACTTCAAAGGAAAGAGAAAGCAATTATGAATATGAATGCATCAAATATGAGAGCATACAACTATAAAAGAAAAAATATTAATACACAGGAAAAGTCAAATGAGCAACCATCACAAATTGATAGATCAAGGAGCCAAAAAATCAGCAAAGAAATATCCAAACTGAACCAAACCTGTGAACAAATGGGTATTCAACATCTACAAGGGCCTGGGGATTTAGCTCAGCGGCAAAAGCGCCTGCCTGGCAAGTGTAAGGTTGTGAGTTCGGTTCCCGGTACCGGAGAAAAACCAAAAAAAAAAAAAAAAAAATGCAACATCTACAATAGTAGACACCAAAAGCACCAACAACATAACAATACACATTCAGGGATGTCCACTATAAGCATTCCTCTTTTAATATTTTTGTGGAAACATTAGCCAGAGCAATTAGATAAGAGAGATAAATAAATGGTATATGGGTAGGAAAGGAACAAGTTATCATTATTTGCAAATGACATAATACTCTATGTAGCAGACCCCCAAAACTCCACCAAAAGACCCCAAATTTATTTATTTTATTTTTTTTTCCAGTACTGGGAATCGAACTCATGATGTCGCTCTTGTCAGGCAGGTGCTGTGCCACTGAGACCTCTAAAGACCTCTAAATTTAATAACCAAATTTACTTGTGTAACTGGACACAAAGTCAGCAGTCAAAAATGAGTAAGAGTCTTCTACACAAAAAATAAACTAACTGAGAATGAAGTTAGCGAAACCACATTTCAAAATTGCATTCTGAAAAAATGAAATTAGAAATCAGTCTAACAAAGAATTAAAAGATGTACATATGGAAAAATTATAGGTTTCTGTAAAAAGAAATCAAAGATGACAACAGAAAGTGGGAAGGTACCCACTCTCATGGGCAGGAAGAATCAGCATAGTGAAAATGACCATAGTCCCAAAACTGTTATACAGATTTAAGTCTACCCCAATCAAAACATCATTAACAGACCTAGTGAATGTGGAAAAATCATTCTTAAAATTCATTTGGAAGCAGAAGAGGCCTAGAATAACAAAGGCAATCCTGGGCAATGAAGGCAAGGCTGGAGGCATCCCAATCCCTGACTTAAAAATATACTGCAAAGCTACTGTAATAAATTTAGGATACTACTGGCTAAAAGCATTCCTGATGATCAATGAAAAAGATTAGAAGATGCAGAGACAACTACCAACACACTCAACCATCTTATCTTTGACAAAGGAGCCAAATGTGCTCACTGGAGCAAAGATAGCTTCTTTTTTTATTTTTTTTTGGTACGAGAAATCGAACTCACAACCTTGCACTTGCCAGGCAGGTGCTGTGCCCCTGAGCTAAACCCTCAGCCCCAAAGATAGCTTCTTTAATAAATGGTCCTAGGGGCTGGGGATTTAGCTCAGCGGCAAAGTGCCTGCCTGGCAAGTGCAAGGTCCTGAGTTTGGTTCCCGGTACCAGAGAAAACAAAACAAAACAAAACAAAACAAAACAAAACAAAACAAACAAAAAAAACAAAAACAAAAACAAAACAAAAAAAACCCTAATAAATGGTCCTGGAAAGACTGGATCTCTACATGCCAAAGACTAAAGCTACACACATGTCTATCACCATGTACTAAACTAAAGTCAAAATGTATCAAAAATCTAAATATTATAACAGAAATACTGAATGTACTGGAAGAGAAAGTAGGTAGAAATCTTGAAGACACAAGTGTAGGCAGCGACTTCATGAACAAAACACAGCCTGAGTGGAAAATATTTCAAAGAATCAACAACTGGGATCTTATTTTATTTAAAAGCATTTGCACATCAAAACATCATATTGACTCCTGAGAGTGAGAAACTGGAAGAGTAAATAAAGTGTAAAATTCTCAATAGACAATGTGAAATGAGAAGAAAGTGTTCAAAATGAAAAAGGATTGTAGGTTGGGAAAAGACAAAAGAACAGATAGGAAAAGAGGAATACATACAAGTCAGTTATATATTAGTTTCTTTAAAAAAGAAAGATACAACACTGAAAGGTGTTCTGAAGCTTACCTTTAATATACCTAGGCCAGAGAACCAGACACACAGTGTCCAAGTGACTAGAAACTCTTTTGGTGGCATCTTCTCAGGGGAGACTAAGTCCTGCTCAGGTCCCTCCTCCTGTCCTTCACTCTGTTTTCAGACCAACAGGAGATACAGTCAGTAATCTTGTGTCATGGATGTCATATCACACCTGTCACCTCACACAGCAGGGCTTTTTGGTATATTACACAGCCACATGCCAAAAGTCTAGCTTCCTACTCATTGAAACTAAGATTTTCCTTAACTGGACCTGGGTTTTGCAGTGGAAAGCTTGGGTGTACTCAAAGCATTCCCAATTGCAATAGGTATAGTTCTGTGCCGCCTTTGTTCTTGGTGCCTTTCCTTTAAGTTCTCTTCCACATCCTAATAGGTGAACACAGAAAAGATTTCATCCAGACATCCAGATATCAAGCCTTCCTACTCACACAGCTCATCATTCCCTTTAGGGAGCTCACAGAAGAAGAGACCTGTGTGGGTCCAAATCTCTCATTCAGTGGCAGATACCAACAGTATAAACGTTTCTAGATGTCTTTCAAACTTTTTGTTTTTAACCTTTAATGGGAGATGTCCAATTTTCATGTCCAGGTGCTGTACCTTCTATGAAAGACAAACAGTACTAGAAGAGGCTGGATGATATGCAGATGACCAATGCATCAGAGAAAGAGAAGGGAATTGCCCAGGAGAGGATACTGTTCCTTCAAAGGACCGAAATTCAGTCTAAAGATAGATGGACTGGACCTGATATCTGAAATAATGGTCACCCATATCACATGAATAAAAATGTGTTTTATGAAACCAATTAATTATGAAAAAGTGAGAGAGTTTTCACTGGGCAAATCTTTCATAGTCAATTAGAAAAAGCATTACCAAAATACATAAATTTAGATCAACTGCCAAGGAAGAAGCACTGATGGGAAGGCCCACTTTCCCATCCCAGATACAGTCTCTGGTACAAATTACAAAATCTACAGATAAGTCTTCAAACTCTTAGGCTGAATGTCTGGATGAAATCTTTTCTGTGTTCACTGGTTGGGATGTGGAAGAGAACTTAAAGGAAAGGCACCAAGAACAAAGGTGGCACAGAACTATAGCTATTGCAATTGGGAATGCTTTGAGTACACCCAAGACTTCCACTGCAAAACCCAGGTCCAGTCAAGGGAAAACTTAGTTTCAGTGGGTAGGAAGCTAGACTCTTGACATGTGGCTGTCTAATATACCACAAAAGCCTTGCTGTGTGAGGTGACAGATGTGATGTGACATCCATGACACAAGATTACTGACTGTCCCTCTTCCCATGGCGTGGTCAGGGCACCCAAAACTGTCATCTGCTCTGAGAAAGAGGACTGAAAGGGCTTGGGAAAAGCTGCAGTGCCCCTCTCCATGGATATCTCCATCTCCTGTAAGTAGTATAGGGGAACCCTGGACATAATAACTAAGCAAATTCAATTCCTTGGCAAAGAGTGATGGCTTATTCTATGTTATCTGCCTTCTCTAGAGGATCCCTCTCTAGATCAGTAGACATAATTAGAGTGAAGGAGTTCCTTAATCAGCTTTTCTTTATTATTATTTTCTCATTATTTGTCAATTCTGAGGTGCATTTTTCAACCATGTGTTTCTAATTGTCACAGTGTGTGCTACTCTCTTACTAGGAAGACATTTACTATTATATTTGGTGGCTGTTCTCCAAGTCTGGCAAAGGCCAAAAGAGATTTTATGTGATTAGACTATACAAGATATACCTGATCTACTTATTCAGTAGGTAGGTCCTTCTACCCCTTATAATGGTACCTGGGAGGGCAAATTCAGTGACATTAGTAGTTATAAAACTGAATGATACCAGCCAATTCTACAACCAAACACAATACCTTATCAGAGAAGAGGACTGTAAAGACCATGTAGTTTCTCACAGACAAGCTTTTCAAACATGGACTTGTGCAAACTTGTCAGTCTACTTGTAACACTCTGATACTCCATGCAGTACAACCTTTGAGACAATATTAGTACAAAATCTCTGCCTCATTAATGAGGATGGCTATAATCCTAATCCACCCTCTAATTTCAGATCCATACACAATCCTCTCCCAAATCCTAGGAGCCAAAATTTGGTTCTCAGTCTCAGAATACAAAGATGCTGCCTTTTTTATTCATATCCACACAGATTCCCAATCTTTTTTTATTTTAAAGGGAAAATCCCATCTCAAAATAAAAGCAACAATGCACTTGGGCAGTTTTCCCACAGAAAGGTCTTAAAGAACATAGAAATTATACAGAGGACTCTCCTATACCATGTAAATGACATTCTAATCTGAAAGCTAACTTGGAAGTTATCCAACCACAATAATGTCCAAAACCTCATTTTACTAATAAAATTTTAAAAATAAGAAAAGTCTAAATGTGTTTTAGAGGCTGTAATTCTTAAGATGCATTCTTTAACCTAGGAAAGACCTATTGTCTAGAAACCAGATTCACATTATCTGTGACATCCCACCACCCGCTGACAAGTGAAAGTTTTGTTCTTCCTTGGGAATAGACAGCTTCTGCTGAATGTATGTATCTAAAGTTGAACTGATGGCAAAGCCTCTGTATGAGGCTGTCAAACTCTGAACAACTGGCACAGACAAAAGGGAACAACAATGCTTTTTGAAAAAATAAAAACAAACTTGTCTTCACTTAGTAACACCTACCTTAACAAATACCTTTTTCATGTATCAGAAAAAAGAATTCCTCTGGGTATTTCAAAACTGGGGACAGGAAAATGCCCAGTGATATACTTTACAGAAAAGTTAGATGGAGTTTCTAGCTGATAGCATTTCCTGAGGAAAATAGAAGCCACAGATATGCTAGCAGAATTAACCACAGAACTAACTGTGGAAGAATAAGAAAAGTCCTGACTTTCCAAAAGTCAGAAATATTCTTGAGACAAAGACTAAAAGTGATTAATAGGGGAAAGCTTACCAAGTCAAGTACTTGGTAAGTACTTGTCTAAAACATGACTAAGGTTACCATGAAGACTTGAACTACTTTTAATCCTGCCTCACTGATGCCTATAAGCTGTAAGATTAGCCATTCTTGTGAACTGTAATTTTCCAAACCTATTCAATTACACACAGTAATAGAGATCTGATCATTTATGACCATGAGGAAAAATGGTTGACTAATAAAAGGAGCTTTGGCCCACAAGGATGACAAAAATCAGGTTATGGAACTGTCAGTCTACAACAGGTCATTGAAAACAGGGATACCTTGCTATAAATTGAGCTTTAGGTGTGATTCAGTTAAAGGTCAAATGCTGTAGCAATAAGGAATCCACGTTACATGAAAATGAGGATTCTGTTGGAAAATGGGCAAAAGGGTATGCTTGTCACAGGATAGTGAAGCACTTGGGTTCATGATATCGGTGCATAAGTCCTTGTGGATGGCTAAATTTAGAAGAGATAATCTGATTGAAGAAATTGGATAAAGGATAGATAGATGATAGATGGACAGATGATAGATAGATGATTGATTGATAGAGATAGATAGATAGATAGATAGATAGATAGATAGATAGATAGATAGACAGATCTACGTAGGTACTGTTGCATATTTATTTTGATTCTTGTGAAAAGAAAACAAGAGTGACTTGGAAAATCAAGCTGGTTTGGGAAACTGAAAAATGGTGTTAGGAAAAGAAGAAAAACTGAAAGTTTGCCTGCTTAATATTACTGTAGGTAGCATTATGATTTAAATCTAAAGTGTAACTCCCAAGACTTGAGTGCTTAGAGTGTTAATTAATGTGTTCATACTGTGGGGGCACTTTCCTGATAAGCACATAGACCATTAATGTTTTATAAGTAATGTCTTACTAAGTGTTGTCTTCTTGACGGAGATGCATCACTGTTGGTTTGAGTGTGGAGAATTTGTTTTCCTCTCACTCCCTACCAATTTCTTTCTCCCTCTACTTCCTGATTCCTATGATGTCAGCAGATCTCCTTTACTATGCTATTCTGTTATGGCATTTCTGCCTTGGAACCAGCCAACCATTGACTGGCTTCCCCCAAAGTTTAAGCCAAATGAAACCTCTCCGCCTTTACATTTTATATGTCAAGCATTTTTTGCCAGTGACTGGAAAGCTGACTATTACAGGTTATAGTCAAAAGAAAGTGGAAAAAAGGCCTTTGGAGTACATCAGCAATCTTTCAGATCATCTCTCCTATCAAGGCCCGGAGGATTTACAGGGCAAAATTGTTTCAGGGAATGGTCCTATAATATTGTCTATAGGCTCAACATCTAGAATCATTGTCTAAATTCTATCATGAGCTTGCTGGCAAAACACTCCGTGGTTCCAGCTGTGCTTCAACCAAATCCAGATGCAACTCATGTCAGCAACAGACCTTGTCATCCACATGGTATTGATTTTACAGGTGCATAAAATGTAAGAATTGTGAGAGCATGGAGGCTTCCACTGAGCTTTCAAAGAAGATGTGGGAATCCCAAAAGAAGTTTATTGCAGAGTCAGAGGTACTGTAAAGGGCCTTTCATGAGATGATACTTAAAGGAACATTGGAAATGGATCATAAATGAGGATAAAAGAAAGGCAGAGCTTACAGAATCTTACATCATCTGCCAGGGATAGCAGCAAGTACTATAATGTGTAAAGACAACTAATAAATGGAATCATGTGGAGTGCAACCAGAAAAGCCATAGAGTCAGGGAAACTTGTGTATTAATTAATTCATCATCAAGAGATGGTGAATCTTTTCTTCTTGTCTATCATTTTTGGGGGATATTCTACACCTGTTCTATCAGTGTATCTTGGAATTAGCTCTTTCAGATTTTTTTTTGTTTGTTTGTTTTGGAAAAGGTTCACAGCAGAAATAGTTTGTGTTGCATATCAAATGAGACTTTAAACTTGGATATTTGAGTGATAGTAAATGAATTAAGAACTTGGAACTACTGTGGATAGAATAATTTTATTGTATATTGTGAGAATAGCATCAAATTTGGGAGCCAGGGACAAAATACATTGAATATGGTAAGGATTTGTCCCAAGGTTCATATGTTGAGAGGTTCTTCCTACTGTAATGTTATTAAATTTGGAGTAACCTTCAAGAAATTAAGTCTGAGTGGAAGGATACAGGACCAGCCCCTTCCCATTTTTGGCTTCCTTTCTAATGATGTGATCCATTCCTTTCACGCATACTGCCATCACAGTGCCATGCACCCTGCTGATCAGAGCCAGTACCTTGCTGTGTGGACTCTCAACATCCAACACTGTGACTTGAATAAACTTATTTTTTGTACAAGTTAGCTATCTTCACACATTTTGTTACAATACTATCATATGTACTAATACAGACAGATACATAGATAAATATGTAGAGATCTACTTAGCTGTCTATCATCTGTCTATCTTAATTAAATATCCATCTGTATTTAGTTTTTTTAATTTTTTTTTATTTTAAAGAGAAAAGAACAAAAACAAAACAGCAAAAACATGACTAACTAAGTAATGTAAAAACAAAAAATTATACAGGATTTCAAAATAAGGTGATAGGAAATTAACAATGATTGCTGTATTACATATTGTTATTTTCAAATTGATTGCACAGATAACCAGATATAGGCAAGTAAGATTGATCAAACCATTAAACATTAACTGTTCCTTTCAATAAACCAATAGAAATTAGTAGTACAATTATTTTAGCTATCTTGTATATATATTTTTTTCCTCCTTTCCTATTTTCCCTTATTTCTATTGTTTCTTTTTGAGCAGTTTTTTTCCCTTTCACAATATCTATGGTACCTTTTAGATTGTATTTACTCTTTCAGATTCTTACACTAGACAATATGTTGTTTACACATGTGAGTCTGATTTATTTCACTTATGAGTATAGTCTCTAGTTGCATCCATTTACCTATAAAAACTTTGAGTTTATCTTTTTTTCTATAGCTGAGTAACACTCCAGTGTATTAAAATAACACATCTTTTATCCATTCCGTTCCATTTTATCCATTTCTCAGGTGATGGGCGTGGGCATCTTGTTTCCAAGATTTAGTTATTACAAATTGCGTTGCTATAAATATGGGTGCACACATATCACTGTGTGTTATGGTTCATGTCTGGATGTCCCCCTAAAGCCTCATGCAATCATGGGGAAGGCTTCTAGAGTTTGTGATTGATCCATGGTCCAATACTGGGACTATGAGTGTGAGGGCTATATTTGCCCTGGGGCGGATAGTTTGCATACAGTATAAGGCAGGGAAAGAGGATTGCTCTTCTTGCTGCTGCTCCTCCCATTTTGCTCTTGTTGCTCTTGCTGTCTTCTACCACCATGAACTGTTACCCTGTGCCATGTGCCACTCTGCTTTGGAGCCATCTGAGTAAGGACTGAGACCTCCACAAACTGTGAGCTAAAAAACCTTTCCTCCCTTAATTCTGATTATCAAGTATTTATCAGGTATTTAGTCTCAGTAATGACAAAAAAGTAACCAAGACACTGCAGTATGATGTTTTCAGTTCCTCAAGAAAAATACCCAGAAGGAGAGTAGCTGGGTTGAATGGGACCTCTAATCCTAACTTGCTGAGAAATCTCCAGACTGATTTCCACAATGGTTGCCCAGTACATTCAAACCAACAGTGGAAAAAGGTTTCTTTTTCCTCACAGCCCTTCAACATTTGTTATTGGTTGATTTCTTAGTGATAGCCATTCTTTCTGGGGTGAAATGGAATCTTAGTGTTGTTTTAATTGGCATTTCTCCAATGACTAATGATGTTGCACATTTTCTTATATATTTATTTGCCATTTGTATTTCTTTATTTGAGAAGTGTGTATTCATTTCAGATGCCCATTTTTGGATGGGGTCTTTAAATTTTGGGGGGCCTGATTTTTTTAAGTATTTGTATAATCTAGATAGAAGTTCTTTGTCAGTGGGACAGTTGCCTAATCTTTTCCAAATTTGTGGGTTTTCTTTTTAGTCTGTTGGTGATTTCTTTTGATTTGCAAAAAGTTTCAATAAATCAGATCCCAATTGTTGATTTTTTGAACCATTTACCATAAAGTTTTGTTTTTTCATGAACTCTGTGCCTACTCCTATATCTTCAAGATTTTTACCTACTTTCTCTTCCAGTAGATTTAGTGTTTCTGCTTTAATATTTAGATCTTTATTTCATTTTGACTTTAGTTTGGTGCATGTTCATTGACAGGGGTCTGGTTTTAGACTTTGACATGTGGAGATCCAGATTTTTCAGCATTTCAGCAAAAAGGTATCTTTCTTACAATTTAGCCCCTTTGTCAAAGCTAAGGTGTCAGAGTGTGTTTGTAGTTGTGGCTGTTTCTTCCAGTCTGTTCCATTGATCCTCAGATCTGTTATTATTTTTTCTTTTTGACAGTGCCATGCTGATTTTTTTCAGTTTTGTAGTGTAATTTCAAGCCAGGGATTGTGATGCCTCCTGCCTTTTCTTCCTTGCCAGAATTGCTTTTGCTATTTTGAGTCTCTTCTGATTTCAGATGAATTTTAGGAATGTTTCCTCTAGATATGTGGGATATACTAATGGTATTTTGAGTGGGATTGCATTGAATCTGTATAACAGTTTTGGAGTATGGCTATTTCCACAATATTGATTCTTCCTATCCATGAGCAAGGGCTATTTTTCCATTTTCTGAAATTCTCTTTGATCTCTTTTTTCAGAGTACTATAATTTTCATTGTATAGATCTTTTACATCTTTTGTTAGATTGATTCCTAAATATTTCAACTTTTTGATGCTGTTGTGAAAGCTGTGTTTTCCCTAATTTTTCTCTCAGTGTGTTTGTTTTTAGTATATAGGAATGCTATCGATTTCTGGGTGTTGACTTTGTATCCAGCTATGCTATTAAATTTGTGTATTAATTGTAAGCGTCCATCTGTATTTTGGATCCTAGGACTTCAACAATTATGGGAAGATCATTATTAAAGTACATGGATGCAAATTACAAGCAGAAAAAGTAAATACTTTTATAAGGAGAAAATCAAATGCGAAATGTTTAAAAGCAAAAAATAACATGATCTCTACCATTTTACTATAAACTAAATTGTAGTCTCTGTTGCTCATACATTTAAATGAATTCTTGATTGTATCCTCACTGGGCAATTCTGTGATATTATCCTCACTGGGCAATTCTGTGATATTATCTGTAGAAGTCATAGATAATATACTGTTCTCATCATGATTGATCTTATTTAATCTAATTACAAAACCTACAAGATTAATTACTAGAAATTTTGTTTTTCTGAATTTTAAGATTTTTCTGTGATTATATACTCTATATTGAGGAGAGAACTTCAAGTAAAACAAAACAAAACAACCCCAGGTCTTGGAATTTAGCTCAGTGGCACAATGCCTGCCTGGCAAGCTCAAGGTCTTGGGTTCAATTCCTGGTACAAGAAGAAAAAAGAAAACAAAACAAAACAACCCCAAAATTTCTCCATTGAGACGTACACATCTGATAATTGAAACAATTGTCCATGAGCTGACTTCTGTTTCTATACATTTGTAACCTTCTTTCCCCTTTATTAGCCACATAACTTTGGTATGAGGTTGTAAAGGACAACTTTAAATAACAATAGGACTTTTTATGTTGCACAATTATGATATGATGCCACCTAGGATGACAAATTTAGCAGAGTGACTATTCCTGAGGGTCATTACCATCATGCATGGTCTGTCATTAGTAGCATGTTCTGTATATTCTGCAGGGAACTCCTCAGAGGTTTAATGACTTTTTGTAGTTTGTATCTCAACTCAAAGCTGTTTGGAGAAAAATTATAGGTTTTAAATATGAGTTACTCATTTCACGTTAGATTATATCACTTTAAAAATACATCCATCATTATAAAAAATGCCACTTGTCACTATCTGAATTTTTTATTAGTGAATAATATCTAGAACAAGTTATGTTTTCTAGGAACTGAATAATTTGTTTTTGTTTTGTTTCCCTAGTCTTGAAGAAATGGCTATTTTATATTATGTACAAGTATATAAAAATGTAAAGAAAATAACATACAGCAGTATATTGGTTGTTCCAAACTTTATAGTAGATCTATTCTATGAGACATAAAAATAACAACAAAAATTTCTCAGCATCAGCTTTTATAATTAAAAAAAAATCTCTTTGGAAACTGGAAAATTAATAGCTGCAATTATTGCTTTTCATAATATATAGAAAGAAAGTACTCATTTAGGTGAGATTTCCAAAATATGCAGGCAACCCAGACATCAGAAAAGAACTTTTATCTTCTTATGATATTTTGTCCCATTCAAAATAAACATAAATGGTTGTTAAGCATTACTCACTTAATACGTTTAATTATGACTTTTCATATTGACTTGTTTTAAAGCTTTTTCATAAAACACTATCATAATGTTTTATTTATGAAAATATTTTTCTCAGAAATAGGTAAATCTTCCTCTTTCTTGACTTGAGAGTTCTTATTCAGTGACTCTTAACTGCTCTCTTTAAATATCTTTCTACCTTTGTTGCTTGTGTAATATTAGGTATAATGTATAATATCTTTAAAAATACATTTTTGGAAAAAGGGGCAAATAGTATTTTCAAACGCAACGAGTTCATCAATAAAAGCATAGTGAATAAAATACAATAATTTTTCAATAAGCATGAGAAAATTTCTAAAACCTTAAATGTAACGATTAGTTTCAATATTAATAAAATTTAAAAAACAAGTCCTGAGAACAAAACTGAAATTTTAAATAATTCAAGAAAGAATTGCAATTTTTTCCAAATATCTGCTTATCCTATGACAAAATTTTATTTTGACAGATTGCGAAGTTACTTGCGTGTTGCATACTTACCTTAAAGAAGTTGCATATTTCCTTCTGCAGGTATATACAATTTAGTTGACAGAAGCCTAGATATTCAGTTACACACCCTTGCCATCCTTTACTGTCTTTAGACATTTTTTATTTTAAAGAGAAGAAAAATAAAAAATAAAAATAAAACAATATAATAACAAATAAAATTTCAAAATAAGATTGTAGGAGAGTAACAGTGTTCAGCACATTTTGCATTGTTCTCTTCAAAGTAGTTCATAATATGAGATACAGTTTATTGAGAGGATAAGTACTTGCCTATATCGCTCCATTGGTCTTTCAAGTCTTTAGTCTTCTTGATGATAACTTTTCTAACTGGGCTGAGAGACTATCTCACCGTGAAATGAATTAGCATTTTCGTATGATTAGTGATTTGATCTTTTTATTCATTCACTTGTTGGCTAATTACATGTCATTTTTAAGTTTTTAGAAAAATTTTTCAGGTGTACTGCTCATTTTCTAAGTGTGTGTGTGTGTGTGTGTGTGTGTGTGTGATTATTCATTTTGCAGAGTGACATATTTTTTGCACATTAAGCCTTTATTAGAAGCATGGTTTGCAAATGTTTCCCACAGTTCTTTTGATTGTCCTTATTTCTGTGCAAAAGTTAATCCCTTTGTCTCTTCTTGTCTCTTGTGCTTTGTTCTTCAACAAAAATTTTCCCATTCCATATCTTGAAACATTTCTGCTGTTTTCTTATACTTTCCTTGTTATATGAGGGTTGTTTAAGTTTCCATTCATACTGAATTTTTGTAACTGGTAAGAGATAGTATAGAGTTTAATTCGAGTTTAATTCTACTGCATGTGAAATACCCAGTTTTCATAGCTCTATTTATTAAGATATGTTCTTTCTCTAATGCATAATCTTAGCATCTTTATGAAAAATCCAGTGGATATTAATGTATAGTATTCTGTCACATTAGTCTATGTGTCTGTTTTTGTGATATCATGAAGTTTCGATTAACGGAGTTTTGGAGGGTGTTTTGAAATCAGGAAGCATAGTATTCACTATTAGAAGCTTTGTTCCTTTTGTTTAAAATGACTTTGCATATTCAATATTTTATGGTTTCATATAAAATTTTAAATTAATTTTTCTATTTTTGTGAAGAATTTCATTGGTATCTTGATAATAATTACATTAAATTTGCAGGTTGTTTATAGTAATATGGGCATTTTAACAATAGTGATTCTTAGGGGCTGGGGATTTAGCTCAGCGGCAAACCACCTGCCTGGCAAGCGCAAGGTCGTGAGTTCAGTTCCCGGTACCGGAGAAAAACCAAAAACAAACCAACAAACAATAGTGATTCTTGTATTCCATCAACACAGAATTTTATTCTATTATTTTCTTTCACTAGCATTTTATTCTATTCACTAGCATTCTTTCACTAGCATTTCATTCTATTCAGTTTCTTTCACTAGCATTTTAGAATTTTCTTTGTGAATGTCTTTTACCTATTTAGTTGGATTTATTTGTGTTTCTTTTTGAGTTACAATTAATATGACAATTTTATTGATTTCTAGTTGTGATAAGTTGAAATTGGCACAGAACAACCCTACAGATTTTTATGTATTCATTTAACATTCTGCAAATTTTGTCAATTCAATTTTGTCCTAAATTTCATTGGTGTAATTGTAATCATTTCCTATCCGTGACTACCTACAGTAATCATGTTTTCTAATTTAGACATGACCTTCCTTCCTTATTTCTTCCTCTTGTCTGATTGCTGTGGCTAGGACTTCCAGAACTATGGTGATAAAAGGAGTCTGTGCAAATCCTTGTCTTTTTTCTTTCAGCCTTTGCCTCTTTTGCTTCCACATGAATTTTAAGACTGTTTTCCTTATTCTGTGAGGAATGCTCTTAGTATTATGATTTAAATTGTGTTAAATTTTGGTAAAAGTTTTGGAAGTAGGCATTTTCAATGTACTGGTTCTATTTATCCAGAATGAGGGAATCTTTGCCTTTTCTGAAGTCCTTTTCATTCTGAATTTTGAGAATAATGCGTTCTTCTTTGTAGAGGTCTTTCACTCCCTTGGTATTCTTAATTTGTATGTATGTAATTTTCTTGACTCTGTGATTTCTGCCTCTGAGGCTATAAAGATAGAAATTTACAGAGTTTATGTTTGTAATTTTAACTTTTGTTCTTATCATATCAAAAGATGTGATAATTAATAATTTTTAATATCCCATATGTTAATATTGTAATGAGGGTGGGACCTGGCAGGAAAGATCAAAAGACTTTCTCCTAATATAATCTACACAACTAAGTTTCAATGTATCTTACAAGAAACATTTAACTTTACAGAACTAAATATCTGTAACCAGAAAATGACAGTCATGAGTCTGTCCAATCATTATGAGCATTGCAGAAGTTAAATGAGATAAAATGAGAATCACATCTTGTAATCAAATAGGTCTGTTAATAATTTTGGTGTCAAAACTTCTGTAAATTAATGCCAAAATTGATATTCTTATACACAAAAGCATAGATATAATCAATATATTTATAAGTATATAGACATGTAGTTATAAATAAAGAACACAGTGTAGTCTATGGATCAGTAGGATTTTCACATTCACGATTGTATCTTTGAAAGCAAATGCAAACTAGATTTGGTGGGTTTGACTGGAAAATAGATCTCAATGCTGTCTATAAATAGTTTACATGAAAGTCACAGGTGTTGTTTAAAGTCTTCTCTGAATGGCTCTTAGCTTGACTTCCAAAAACCTGTAAGTATAGAGAGAATTTATATTTTGAAAGACTCCGTGTTACCTAAAGACAGAAATCAATGTTAGGGATTCTGAAAAGCCAAGGCAACAATCAGTATGCTGTGTTTCCTCCTGTTGATTGTAGCTACTTCACTTGCTTCCCTCTGGCTGTCATTAAATAAAAATTCATGTCATCATGTTTGAGCAGAAGTGAGGTCTGTAGGAATGTATGTGTGCTCCTGTTAATCCATAAAGTGTGTTTTATTTGCCATTGTCTGATGGGTTCATTTTAGCTTCATTTTCTCATCTTTTGTTTTATCATCATCTATACTCCTCCCCCAGGAGACTATGACCTTGTTATTCATAATGGTCAAACTTTGCTCATACTGTTCCTTTCAACTTGAAAGTATTGTTTTCTATCAAAGCACAGCTTCACAGATTATAAATTTTTGCATCACATTTTCATCCTCTTGGCATACTTTAGATACTGGTCAAATTATTTTCTTGCATTGAATGTTACTGTGAGGACGTCAAATTTAATTTGGTTTTCACATTACTTGGAAACATGATTTCTCCCCTGATTGAATTCACTATTCTTTGTGTGCTTGGATTTAACATCTTTACTAGAATATTCTTTGATTTGAATGTCATGTGTGAATATTAGATATCATTATTTGTTTGAATGCTGTGAATGCCTGCAGTCTGATATTGAATTTATCTGAAATTATAAAAGTTTTAAAACATATCTTTGACTCACTTTTTATTTTAAATATTTAACTTGCTTGGTTCTGTTCAAAAATAATGATAATGTTTGTTAGATATACTTAATTTCTTTATCTTTCATCCTATGATCCTCTTAATATGCTTTTTCATTCTTTGCTGTTTCTATAATCAGCCTCTTAAATATTAATCACCATTTTATATTTCATATGTAGGGGCATTTATTTTTCACATCAGCTTTTTTATGTTTTGTTATGCTGTAATAGTTCTACCCCATTACTATATTCACTGGACAACAAATAAAGTTTTCAATGAATCTTTTTCATTTTTCAATTTTCATGGATTACTTACAAAAAGTATACTTTTTAGAAATTTTATGGAATTATTTACTTTATATTCTTTTGTCTTTGAATAAGTACCTTTTCATGAGATATTTCCCTCTGTAAATAAATGCCAAAATTATAATCATTTTAAAGCATATATATATTTATTTATTATTATCAGTTATCAGAATTAGTTTTGCTGATTTTTAGAGACTCTGCCAAGTATGGGAACCAGAAATATTTGAGGATTGGAGTGAAGAATCTTGTTTTCAACTTCCTCAACACATTAGAAGACAGAAAATCTTCTGTGGTCTTCAACATACACTTGCTCCGTGTGTTCCACCACAAAGTCTCTTAGTTAATTAAGACATTGCCCAATCAGATAAACAGAAATGACTCAATATGTAAATATGGCGAAAAATTTACAGACGCAAGAGTTATGTAGAGAAAGAGAAGGGAGAGAGAAGTATTTTTGTGCCTCAAGAAATAAAAATTTTAAAAAGACAAAAATTTCTGTTGTTCTTAGGCTGCTCCTCGTGTGGCCAGTTTGTCCTTGAACTCTTGACAGTGTGAAGTGTAAGTCCTGTCATCCTTCTCTTCTAATATTTTGCTGCTGAGAAAAAAAAAAAAATCAGGGAACTACGTTCCCAGTTCTTCAGTACTCTTGTCCCTGTTCTCATTGATGACATCCTGAAATCACATTTTAAATCTGAGCTATAAATTATAGTCACATACAAAATCACACATTCTGTCTACCTCCCAGCGTCCTCCACTCTTACAATGCCCTCATAAGGTGGAAGTTCCATGCCAAGAAAACTGCGGAAAAGGAAGTTTTTTTGCATTTCTAATACAATCCTTTGTTTATAGAAACAACAAAATATTATTTTTCTACATTCTTTATTCTAAATTCTGTCCAGTACTTTCCATTGGAAGAAGCCAGAGGAATCAAGCTAGCAAGCACACCTAAGATATGTGGTTTGCAAATTTTCCAACTACACGTATAAGAGAAAGTACAAAACGAGAACTACACTGTTGAGAGTCTATGAAAGGGGAAGTAAAAATATTAAGATGCAGTACATACATGATAAATTTATTCACTGTATGTTGTAATATGTATTAGTTGAAAGCAAAAACACTGAATATTAAAAAATAGAGTTCATGGACAAATTCTACCACATCCTTATACTCAGTTTTTTTTAATGTCAGAATGGGGTATTTCTTACCCCTTTCACAACCCTGTATTACTCAGCTTTCACTGCTATAATTATCAGAGATGACAGAAAAAAAATACGAAGCATTTGTAAGCTTCTTTTCATTTTTCAACAGTCTGCATTTCTGTTGCATAGCTGTGGTCTTACCAACAACGTGCTATCATTATTGTTCTCTTAGCTTTAATTTAAAGAGATTATGTATGATAGGGCAATTTGATGGAAATGCATATGCATATTACATGGTGAGGAAATTTATGTCAATAAGCATTGTGAACTTTCATTTTGTCTAATATTTTCTATTTTTGACTGGACAATTCAATTTGTATTTTTTTACCACATTAAAGCTAATATTGCTTTGCTATTTTATAGTTATTTGGAGGATTTCTCATGCCACGAGAAAGATGAGATTGTAAGTTTCTTTTTAGTTTATGTGGGTTTTTTTTTTTTTTTTGTAGATAGTGTGCCTTCTCTGTCGTGCTGTCTGAAACCAGTTCCTAATTGTCTCTCAGGAGAAACAACCCTGTTCCTTTCTCCATTTTGGTGTTCTAAGTTTCAGGCCATATGTCTAGCCACAGAAACAAAACTATAAATCACAAAGCATAAAAGTACAGCAAATACCCAAACATACAAGAATATGCCTAAAAATATATTACTTACTTAAATATCACAGGCAAATGTATTACACATAGCATTTGTGGTAGTTTCCTAGGGCAGTCATGTCAAAGTACCACAAATTCTTTGGCTAAAACATAACAATATACTTACCCCCAGTTCCTTTGACTTAAGTGCAAAGTCAAAGTATCCTCTTGCCTGTTATCCCTATGGAGCCTCTAGAGGTGAATGGTTTCTTTCTCTCTTGTATTTTTCTGTTTTTGTCCCTGCCTAGCTTCTCTTGGGTGTGAATGATCCTTTTCACTCATTGCCTGACTACTGTAACACACGGGTCCATTCATCATGACCTGGTATTTCTCACTGAATGTCTTTCTCTCCTTATAAAGACACCCATCTTTGAATTATGGGTCCACCTTGATTCAAGTGGGCCTCATTTTGAATTCATTAAAACCTACTCATTGTATTTCTAAATAAGGTCGTATTCCCAGGTACTAATATTTAATAATATCCATTTTGGGGGAGAAATGCAATCGTACCTGATATTATTAGTAGCATGAAGTCAGTAGATGTGGTAGATTTTTTTTTTATGTCCAACATAGAGCATATAATCCTTTTTTCAAATTTATTAAGCTTACCTCAGGTTAAACTTTCAAAATGAAAAAAGGTCAATCACCCCTGATCTGCTCATGTACTTATCCCATTTTTAATTTAAATTAAATAAACATCTGGCAATATTTCTGTGGTAATGTGCTTGCTTTGTACTCATGAAGATTTGGGGCTGCTCTTTAGCATTGCAAATGAACAAATAAAATTGTGTGTGTGTGTGTGTGTGTGTGTGTGTGCTCTATATTTCCACATGGGTTTTATATACAGGTCCTAATTTAATGCTGGTCAACTGAATTCTAAAGTTTAGACTAGAATGGAACTGGGGATTAATGTTCACCTGGTAAGCTGACATATACATCATGTCTGATTAGCCACTTAATTCTCCCAATTATATTTTATATAATGTTACCCTTATTCATTATTTAATGATTACCAATTTACATGGACAGTTTTACATGTCACATTGGCTATAGTGTAATCATCACTTGTCAAATCTTAGTTTAACTTTTCAGTCATAGCTATTTTATGGATACGATTGATACCTAAAATCCTCTTACTTTAAGTGAAAATTGAAGAAATGAAAAATAATCTCAGTTAAGTGGGGGGCCCAACTCAATCAGCTGCAGGGCATTCATAGCAGAGCTGATATTTTCCTTAGAAACAGAGATTGCTACATTTTAAGGTCCTCAAATCTGTCCTTCAGATGGCCTACCGTAGTGTTTCTATATGGGAGAGAGTCTTTTCATTAATTAACCCAGTTCTTACAAACACACACACACACAAACACACACAAACAAACACACTGGGTGTATGTGTGCATACATGGATATTTGCCATCTATATCTATATCCACATTGATTCTGTCACTCTGCCATCACCCTCATTTATATACTATTTCACAAGTTAGGAGGACACTACAAATAATTTTCTCCTTGCATTATGAGCACAATTTGTTCATTTAATGACTTACCACTCTTTGAATACTAAGTATTTCTGACAAGCATGGATATTATACTAAATAATCTCAATACTACCATTAAAATCACCACAGTCAAATGTTAACGTGAACATGTAATTGCAATTTAGCTATCAGACCCCAATCAAAATTTTTCAATTGTTTTCTAAGGTCCTTAGAATCAAAATGATCCAGTTTAGAATCAAGTATTGCTTTGACTGCCCTATCTCTTTAGCATCATTCAATCTGGAATGATTTCTTAGTCATTACTTGGATTTTCTTGTGTTAACAATTGGAAAACTTCCTTGAAGTAACTTTTCAGAATGTTCCTGTGTTTGAATTTATCTGTTCAGTTTTCTATTATCTGTCATTTGCTTACTTATTGAATAGGTTAAGTTTACAGCCTCAGCAGGAATTTCCCCTTAATGGTGCTTCATTGTATATTATTAGGGGGCTATCATTTGACTGTGATTATATTGGTAATTCCTGGCTTTTCCATTGTAATGTTTCTTTTTCCCACTCTCACTACCTGGGGCAAAATATTTTTTAATCATCTAAGAATACTGTTCCTCATCAAATATTACATGTACTTACTCTTTTACTAACATCTATGTGAGCGATATTTTTGTGTTTCACTCAGCAAATTAAAATGCATTGCCAACATTATTTATTCTGATGCTCAAATTCTGCGAAAATGCCCATGAAAACACATCAAAGGGTGCCTCTGTGTAATGTTAATAGGTCCTCAATATTGTATAAATTCTTCCTTCTTTTCTGATCTGTGTATTGCCTATGCTCAAATATACAGCACAGTAGGGGAAATATAGTTTACATAATCCAGAGAGGGGATTGGAGGGAAAGGAAGGAGGGAGAGAAGGGGGAAGGGAAGGAAAACACCAGAGGAAAATATAAAAATAACAAATGCCATTGTCTTACTGCCAATGTGGTCGTGATACTTTGTAATGACATACGTGATATTACAATTAATAATATTCCTTCTGAAACATATTAAGGGAAACCTAGACTGTAAAATGAGGTACTGGGGTCTGCTCTATATTACTGCAAGATTACCTAAGAAGCATTCATTTTTCAAGAATATTTATGTTGGAATGTAGGAAGCATGAAGTATTTAGCTATCAGTATTTGAAGCCCTTACTATTTATTGTCCTTCAAGCTTTTGGGTTCTAAAATCAGGGCAGTTGCTGAGTTTCCTGGCAGCTGCCCTTTACATGCTTGGGAGGCAAATGTTTCATCACATGGCGGTGAGCTGCAGTGGCTGAAGCCCTTAAATGGTAAAGGGACAAGAGGATTGTTAAGCCATGTGGAGTCTGATTAGCAGAACTGCGGGCTTGGGGAGAACAAATGATAGCCTCAGGACTGAAAAACATCAACTAAAACTATATTTGGAAGCCAAAACTGTGCCATGATAGGTTTGAAATAGATTTGTCCTTACAGACCTTGGCAGAACATGCTGGATTGTGTGAGAACCACTGAGTCAGGAAGTGAAGGGAGCAGAGCTGTCAATTATATAAGCGAGAGAGTAACGCGGGATTAGGCCCATACAGTGATGGAAGGCAGGGATATTGCACGATTAAGTCACTCAGATTTCCTATTCACCTACAGCAGTGTGACCTAGTGTGCTTCCACTAATTCTCTTGGTTAAGCAGATTCAAAGATTATACCTTGATCTTACTTTTCAGGGTTTTCTGTGAACTTCTACTTCCTCTCTTTTAGAGAAGTGGTAGTACAATTTTCTGTCTACAGTGGAGGCCCACTGTGTAATATGACAGCTAGAGCTATTGCAGGATTAAGGGGATCCTACCTCATACAGTTCTCTGTTTCATACTCTCATTCTAGCCATTATATGATGACTTGATCTGTAATTAAAAAAAAAAAAAAAACTTCTCACTGCAGAGCCATACCATATGTTCCTATCATGTTCACTTCTCTGTTTATATGAAATATGTTACAAGAAATATGTTAATTCCACTAAGATAACCAGGTCAGTTTTCCCAGAATTTTAATTCTAAGCTATTTCAAAACATCACGCTCCAAGCGTCTCACCAGTCTCAGGAAAACCAGCAGAGTGGATCACTGTCCCTAGAGCCTGGCTGCCTTGTGCATGAATTACCAAATGAGAGAGATTTTGTATATTAGGAAGCAAATTTCTAAAAAATGTGGCTTTGAAAAATTGATGAATTCTTTCTTGTTATGCCCCTTATTCCAAATATATGCATCATATTAATTCGTACTCCTTGATTATGACATCAGTAGTTTAAATGATACACAAAATAATACCTGTTTGCCTTTGTCTACTCTTACCTCTGTTTCAGTCTCATTCACTGTTTCTCTCTATTGTCCCATCAGATCTTCCCCCAATAATATGTTCACAGTGACTTTGTGTAGTTTATGTTTTCTTGGGGAATTAGTCAAGGAGGAACACTATTAATCTGATATATTTAGTGGATATGAAGTACTACACCAGATTGAAATATTACTGAAAGACATCATGAATGTAAGGTGCAAATGCTTTCAACCTAAGAGTTTCTTCTGAAAGTAAATTAGGAAGGTAAACTTTAAGAGTTTGAAGCATTTATCTGTTTTATATTAAAAACCATATAACTTGAAAGATCAGAGAAGCATCTAACCTAAACTCTCTTAGATATCCATTTTCTCCCAATTTTGATATGTGAATTTTGATCATATGTGAATTTTTTCCCATAACTATAATTCCACAGTTGTTTAAAATAAATTATGAAAATACATTGAAGACTTTTCACCATATAAAATTAGTGGAGAATAACCCAGTGTCTATTTTACTTCATTCTTACCTGTTTAGAAATTATTTCAGGATTTAGAGTAAATATAATATTTCCAGAATGATTTTGATATATTTCACTATTGCATGAACAGAAATGAAATTTAGCTAATTCTTTACATTTCTTTGTCTTCTTCTGTACTTCACAATTTTAGGTCCTTCACAAATTCCACGCTGCCCTCAAGTTTTTGAGTCATAAGTTACCTGGTCACATTTATATCTTAGTTCCATAAACTCAGATTTTCTATTTATGTAGTTTGTAGTTTTGTGTTATTTTTACAATTTCTATAAAAAGGTGAAGCTGAGTTTCTTCATGATTGTGAATGCCAAACTGTCGTCTTTAGTAAAGCAGAAAAAATGACCAGGTAATTTTTTTTTCCTTTCATGATTTTTCCTCAAACGCCCTCCAAAATCGTCCCATTGTCTTCTGTGCTGAACTATCATACTTATCACTTGGTGGCTTCTCTGAGATTTTTATTGGGTTGGGCTTTCTCTGGAAAAAAATCCAATGAGTATTCAGACTGAATAATGCATATGTTCTATTTTTGTATTTCCACAACTCCTTGGTTTGGCATAAGATAGGGCCATGTTTTATTTATTGGAAAAATTTGCTCATATTTTCTGGCACTGATTGACACTCATCAGACTCCTGGGCCTATACTGAATTTCTTCCCATAAATTCTATTTCGTCTGTTTTCCTGATTTCTTAAATTCCTTTCTTTCTTCAAATTCTGCAAATTAAAATGGATATGTCTCACCTAGAATTATCTGTATCATTCTCCTGTGCTTTCTTATAGGTTTCAAATTTAAACATTTCATCTCAGAAAAAAAGATATGCTGTTTAAATTCTTTTCTTCTCATTAATAGGTTCTTAGAAATACTAATCCCAATTATCTTTTAAATTACATGATTTTATACTCATTCTCAGTTATCGTCCTTCTAACTTCTTTTAATTGTATATATTTTTTCTTTTTTTCTTTTAAAGAGAATAAATCAAAAAACAGAAACAAAACAATAATACAGAATTACAGAAAAGATAGTAGATTAATAATGGTGAACATATTGTGTATTGTTATCTTCAAGGTGGTTGCTCAGATTGCAAAATGTAATAGGCATGTATAGTTGTTCAAACAATATAAACACAGACCATATTTTTTTTCCTTTCTTTTCTTCTTTCACCTATCCAAGTTGTTCTTTTTTGGGGGATGCTTCTTTCCTTTACACAGTCTCTATTGTAGACTTTGGACCTTATTTACTTTTTCATTTTGTTGCAGTAGGGAAGCAATATGGTATTTACACATGCAAGTTTGATATAGTTTCAAAAGTTTTTACTTTACTCCTTGTCCACGATTCCTTCCTGAGCTGCGTCTTGCCCCATCTTTGCCTTATCTTACCATGTGTTACCTGTGTGAGACGTTTGCTTTATTCTCCACGAGCTTCAGGGAAATTTCTTTCCCTGGAATCCTTTTATTGAATTCATTTTCTCATTGAATCTCTATGAGAACATTTCTTTTACCCCTTGAATTACAGTATCTATACAATTTGTGGAGATTTTTTTTCCTCTCTTTCCTTTCCCCTGCTCCTCGCCTCTATCTTTGCTTCCTGGGTACCACGATGTAATGAGCTTCTCTTCCATGATGCCAGGCTGTTCATCTGTGGAGCAAGCAGACTACAGGCTGAAAACTACAAACTGAGCCAAAATCGACCTTTCCTTCCATTTGTGGCTGCCAGGGATTGTATCTTCGCTACAAGAAAAGCAGCAGGTCAACTCATTTTCTACCGGAAATTATTTTCTTGTCCTTTTCAAATTCAATATTTTTTCACATTTTGTTAACTACTACTGATATGAGATTTTTAACACTAATTTTATCCAATTGGCTTATTTTTCATAATATTATGTGCTATACATTTGCTGTGCATAGCGATTATGCTTATCACACCTTAGTGTTTACTACTCTCCCTTGCCCTCCCTTCCCTGCGCTCTCCCACCATCTCTATTTCTCCTTCCCATTTGGAGAGGATAGAATTGGTTAAGCACAAAACTTCAGGGTAATTGTATTTGTGAAGAAATAAGAAGTCTGTCTGAGGACATAGATTTGCTCATGCATGAAAACAGTTGCAATGAAAAGCACTATTCAATTTTCACAGATATTGACACTTTCTTCAATAGCATTTCTTGCTTTCAGATGTTAGTCAATTCTACATTGAAGTTCAGCACGTCCACAGTTAAAATCTCGGCATTAATCCAGTTCCTGTGCCCAACACATTAATTTACTATGTATTTTCGTTATACAACGCCCAACAGTGACTATAAAGAGATACATGCAGCACTGTTAGCTACAGAATCTTGTGATTCATGTGTGATTATCAAGGTTTCAGTAACCGTAGATTTAGGACATGATAGTACACTGGCAATTATCTATGCAACCTTTTACTTAGAAGGTTCCCACGATTGGTTGAACATTCTTCTGTAGCTGTTTTGAAAATCTTAATAATCTTTAAATGAGGATCTCTGCATTTCTTTTTCTTTT
>NW_004955426.1:14826947-14848978 GCF_000276665.1 Chinchilla lanigera
TGGGGATTTAGCTCAGCGGCAAAAGCGCCTGCCTGGCAAGTGCAAGGTCGTGAGTTCGGTTCCCGGTACCGGAGAAAAACAAAAAAACAAAACAAAAAAACACATGTATGTTTGATTTATTTCACTTATGAGTATGGTCTCTAGTTGTGACCATTTACCTATAAAAGCCTCAAGTTTATCTTTCTTTTCCAACTGAGCATTGCAAATCATGCATCTGGTTTTGTGTCACAATGCCAGGTAAGCAATCAAATCCTATGGTGACAGTAAAAGACGGTGACAAATTTTGAGGGGATATTCTGCAATGATTCAGTACTTTGGCAATATTCCACCCACTGCTAGAATCCTGTCATTCTTGGGTTGGTCGACTTTATCTAGAAACTCTCTGCCCACTCTCTCTCTCTAGATCACTCATGTCCAAATTCTGCTACACAGGTTGCCCGTGTTGCTATACTGCTAGTAACGTGACCCCACAAATTAAGAAGTTTGACACTATTTTGTGACTTTGTGTGACATTGGGACACGAAGTGCACTGGCAACATTGGAACCCTGTGTAGGGGACAGCTCAGTGCATGACCTTTAGTTCACCTTTAGTTCCTTGCTCTGTAAAGCTGTATGTTTTCTTAGGAGTCATTTTTCAAGGTTCTGGCCTCTGACGTGTGCATTATCCTTTGACAGAAATTATTTTTGAAAGATTAGTATTTTGAACATTTTACACATTGCCCAAACTCTTGTATTCCTATTGCATTAATTGCCAAATGTTGCCATCACAATTTAGCATGAATTTACAGGTTTAAATCAATACAGACAAAAAAAATATATCATGTACAGGTACAAATATACTAATAAAATGTAATTGGAAGAAAAAAATCAATACAGACATTTCCTCACGATTTTGTTGACCTTATTCTAGGTCACCTGGGTGTCATAGGTGAAAAAAAAGGCTCAGTAATGCTGTGTTCCTTTCTAGAGGCCCTGAGGGAGCACCTCCTTCCTCATTTAGGAGATTTTTGGTAGAATTCGCTTCTTTGAGGCTGCAGAGATAAGGTATCTTTTCCTTGGTAGCTGTTGCCAGATGCCAGGGATTACGATAATCTAGAGACGGCTGGCTTTACTTGGAGCCTGGTCCCATTCCTTAATATTCAAACCATCAGCAATACATCAAGGCCCTTTTATGCTTCAAATCTACTATTTCACATCCTTAATTCCAAATAAGTATGCAGTTAGATTTCTTGATCTTTTATGATCATGTGGGTTTATATTAGGTCCATATAATCTAGGACAGTCTTCCTACTTTTGTGAATGCAGAGCAACTTTAATTCCATCTGCAAAGTCCATTCAGAGCGGTTAGTATGTTGGCATTTAAATGAATAACCAAAAAAAATGATAAGGTTTGTGATGATATTTTGTACTGTTTTGTATACCACAATATAATATATTTTGATTTTCTTCTTCTCATGAAAATCACATTGAATAAGATCATGCTTTTTTTGAATACATTATCCTGTGATGTTGTTGTCCAGAGTACATGTTAACAAACATGAAGAACCTCACTTCATTTTCTCTCTTATCTTCTTTCTCTTTCTTCCTTTCTTTCCCTCTCTCTATTTCTCTCTCTTTCCCTCTCTCCACCTCTCCTCTTTCAAGTACTGTTTTTGTGTTATGCTATCAAAATGAGGCAAAGTTTGCATTTCTTTGTTTCTGATATAAGTGATTTATGATCAGTTTTAAAAAAGGCAAATACTTCCTTTTAACTTATGTAATAGTAGAGTAAAATACCACCACATATTTGGATTGGCATAAGGGCTTGCAGAGACTGAATACAAAGAAGGGGTGGATGACTATCATGTAAAATGAATCAGTACAAAAACCAGCTAACCTAATACTATTCAGACATTGAGGGAGCCTCTTTCTATCAGCTAGGATATGCTGAAATCTCATACATCAAATAGCTTAAATGACAGATTGGAAAACAAAGAGCACAATAAAAATTTTAGGGGCTTTTTAAGACCTAGTAACTGTTCACTGATGGCACAAAAGTCCATATGCATGCTGTCTTCCTGCTCTGCCACCTTTAGCAGTGGCTATTCCTCTACTGATAGAATGGAGGACATATTCAGGCAACACACCATTTTTCCAGGCCCAGGATAAGAAAACATTTCAAAAATTATGATCCATGCCTGTTTTGTTCAGTTATTTTTTCACAGATCTCTAAAAGTGATGTGTTTTCATCTCATTCTTGGAACAATTCTGTATTATATCCCTTAGCTGAAAGACAATTAGAAAAACAAGGATGAAAAGGCTATCTATGAATGTCTTGGTGTTTGCTATATTGTCAATAGTCAAGGACAGTATAGTCTAGGTTTGAGTATTTATTGTATCACATTTAATAGCAAAACTAATGGCGACTGAATCCACTTGATTGAATTGTGCCTTAGTGTCTTGATGTTTTCATTTCATTTTGATGGAAGGAATCAATAGTCAAGAGACTTTAAGAAAGAGTTCCTGTTAATAAGCTGGGCATGATGGTGCATGCCTATAATCTCAGCACTGAGGGAGGCTAAGAGAGGGGATTCATAAGTTTGAGTGCCAACTGGACAATTAGTGAGAGACTGTCTGAAAATTAAAAAGTAGAAAAGACTGAGGATATAGCATAAAATGCCAAATGAAGAATGATATACTATTTTGAATGCATAATGTTATCTCAAATCAAATCTTGTATATAGCCTCTGCCTGATATTGGTTTATGCTCACATTATGTTCTACGTATTTTTTGTAGTTAGGAGAAAATTAAACTTGAGTTGGTATGTTCTAATACAGATGATATTTAAACAACTGACTTTAGTGATTTAGTGAATATTATTTAGTAACAATAATTTTAGAGCAGAAGTCATCTAGTAAAAATAGTAATAAAGAAACTGCTACTTTATGATTCCAGTGATCTTAGCCCTATAAGTTAAAACATATAAACCTCGATCAATGAAAATTAATAAAAAGACTGAATGTACCAGAAAAATTAATGATGCTTTTAACTTCAGTACTGTCTTGTTTGCACTCAAATTAGTGAAGATGCTCAATATAAAAAATGAATTACACAGCAATTCTTTTCTGAGAAGATAAGCATTGGAACAATTGTACTCATTTGAAAATATTTTGGACTCCTAATCCAGTGTAGGCATTATCATGCAAATTGCTAGAATCCAAATACGCAACATTAGTCCTGAATTTCAAGCATAAATCACATTTTTGAGCAAAGACTATGAAATCTACTGTTTGATATGAATATACAATAAGCTATATATTTTCCATTGTGCAAGGATTTCCAACTATTTGAGCAATGGAATACATTTCTACTTCATGCTGCTTTATGACAGAAACAAACTAGAGAAGTATTTTCAGCCTCTTTCAAGTTATGAGGAACTCTATAAACACTTTTGTTTAAATACTTCCATCTCTTTTGTTAAAATTTTCTTTACATTCTCCAAGGGGATATCATTCCAAAGGCTTTGCATATAAAATATCTTCAATATAACATTTGCTATCATGTGAAACTTCTAGTAGTTCATATATATTTAAGAATTTCAAATGTGTCAGTCACCTGTGCAAATAACAGATACCTAGACTGTTTTTATACCTTAGGTATTGTGAACTGTGTAGTAATAAATGTGACGAGGTGGGTGCTATGGTTGACACACTGTGTCAACTTGAGGAGTCTAGAGGCTTGGCTAAGTGACTCAGCAGTTCTACATCCTGGGTGAAAAGGACATGCCCTTCCTGCTGTAGGATGTTTTTTTGGTATTCATCTCAAACTGTGCAAGAGGAGGGCACTGAGATAGTGTGGGCATGGGCGGATAGCCAGGATGCAATGTAAGGGAGGGAAAGAGGTTGCTTGCTTCCTCCTCTTTTTGCTCTTCTTGCTTTTGCTGTTTTCCGCCACCATGGACTGTTGCCCTCTGCCATGTGCCACTCTGCCTTGGACCCAGTCAAATATACTGAAACCTCCACAAACTGTAAGCTAAATAAACCTTTCCTTCCTTAATTCTAGGCATCAAGTATTTTATCTTAGCAACAAGAGAAAAGTAACCAAAACAGTGGGTATCTCTGTAATATGCTGAATTTAAAGCATCACATAATGTAATGAGGAGTAGTGTAGCCTGACCTCATAATTGTTTAATTTTTACATTTTTAGGAATCTCTACTGATTTCCATGGTGGTCACACATATTTACATTCCCACAGGAATGCAGTAGCATTCCTTTTTGCTGGAATTCTTGCCAGCACTTTTGATTTTGTGCATGGTTGATGATCGTTATTCTGACGGGTTTTGTGGAATCTCAGAGTAGTTTAATTTGCATATTCTTGATGGTTAAATGTATTGAATATTTTTCATATACTTATTGGTCATTTGTTCTTCTTTTGAGAAGTGTTTGTTCAGTTCATTTGGCCAAATTCTGATTGGCTCATTTGGTTGTTTTGGGTGTTTGCTTTTTTTAGTTCTTTTTATATCTTATATCCTTTTTATATTCATCTTGTGAAGAGGAGCTGGAAATGATTTTCTTTGTTGGTTTTTTTCCACTTTGTTCACTGTTGCCTCTGCTCTGCAGAAGATTTTTAATTGCATATAATCTGATTTATTGATTTATAGTATTATTTCCTGAGCTAGTGGAATCCTTTTCAGGAAGATTTTACTGCTAGTGTTTTACCTCTAGATTTTACTTTGAAGTGTTTTGCCTATGTTTTCTTCTAGCAGTTTCAAAATTTCACATCTTGTGTTTAGGTCTCTCATCCATCTTGAGTAGGTTAGTTTTACAGTTTGAGAGACACAGTTCTAGTTTCAGTCTTCTACATACGGATATCCAGTTTTCCCATTTACTAAAGAGGCTGCCTTTCATCCAAAGTAGAATTTTGGCTTCTTTATCAAGAGTCATATGTCTGCAGCTGTATGATTTTGTGGTGTGTGTGTGTGGTGTGTGTGTGTGGGTGTGTGTGTGTTTGTGCGCTCTCTGTTCTGTCACTTGGTCTGTGCGTCTGTCTTTGTTATGATATTAATTTTGGACTATGGCTATGTAGCATGCTTTGGAATAAAAAACAAAATATTGATAGGTCTGACATTCCTATTTTTCTCAGGTAAACTTTTGATATTCTGGGTCTTTTGTGTTTCCATGCTAATAATGGAATTTTTTCCCCATTTTTGTGAAGAACGTCATTGATGTTTTCATGGAAGTTGTGAATCTGTAGGTCAATTTCAGTTTTATGTCCCCTTTACCAATGATAATTCTCTGTTTCATGGACCTGGGAAGACTTTCTGTCTTGTATTGTCTTCCTAATTACTTTCCTCAGTGTAAAGTCATTGTAGAAATTATGAAATTATTCACCCACTGTGGTTTGATTCATTCATTGGTAATTTTTTGTGATGTTATTAACAATAGGATAGTTTTCCTTATTTCAAAAATGGTAGCTGTTCTATATAACAACAATTCTCTTTAATGCAGTTTCAGTGAATCTTGTCATATTTCAGTTTTATATTTGATAAGACTAATTTATAAAGTCCGTGGTGGCTACAGAAGCTTAATGCTGGCATTTAAAAAATTCTGCCATTGGATATAGTACCTAACATGCTTCTTCATCAGTTTGTATGAATTCAATGGGCATAATTATATGAGAAACCTAATTTCTAATTAAGTGATATGAAATTTTCAAACTGTAAAGATGCTTTACCTGGAAACTTCTAACAATATAGCTAAAAATTAAAAAGAAAATGAAATTTATTAAATTGATGGGGAATCTATTTATGTGCCAAAGATAATAATTTTGTAATGAAACATTACATTCAGATAGGCAACAAACTGGAAGAAAATAATCTTTGTTGAAATAAAATGAAATTCTTATATTTTGTTGTTCTTGAGAGAATTTAACCCCTCATATATATATATATATATCAATCACACTCTAACACTAAGCAAAAATTCCAGCCTCAAAAATAATCTTGTGAAGATATTTGTAGAACTTCAATTGAAGAAATAATGAAACATTACTAAAAACTGATAAAAACACTGATAAGCGATAAGTCACCAAAAGTGAAAAGAACAAATTAACGTTAACATAAATACTTCATCTTTCATAGAAGCATCTTCATTGTAGACATTTTTCTATAAGGGATAATGTACTTTTCAGCATTAAATTAGACATGACTTTCAATACAGTTATTAGTCGTGCAGGGTGATTTGTGAAAGGGGATTCTAATGTCAACCAGTTGGTTCATATCTAATATTAGACAAACAGATTTTTCTTTCATAGACTAAATTTAATTAGAAATATAATTAATTTGCAAAATTTTTGAGACTTGATTAGTTATAAGGATTAAGAGAAATCATTAATGTAAAGTCCAAGCAGATAACTTGACAAGTATAAAGAAAATAATTTGTGATTACTGTTGTGAATATTAGTACTGTTATTGTTATTGATGTAGTGAGTGCTACTCCTGCATGACCAAATTTGATTATGCATCTTTTTGTGCTTTTATATAACATGTTCAAATGAGCATATATCATTTTTAATGGTATCTTTAATATATAGTACTTTTACACATTACTATATTTAAGAATAAGAAGTTGGAATTGCATATGTAATTTTTAGAATGTTAACTTTTCATACCCATTCAAGTTAAAATTGTATTATTAACTTGAAAATTGAGGCTGCATTCGGGATAAGATTTCTGGGCAACACAAATTCTGGGAAATATCTAGCATAATTTTATTTCAAAACAAATGACTTTCCTCATCTACTAATCAAATTCATATTTACTCTATTAATGGATTTCTTCTTACTTAATTGTATAACACCATTTTATATGGTAGCACTAATCATGTTATTCATTTTACTTAATGGAAAACTGGATTCTAGAAAACTGATATGTAATTGTATTGAAGTAATCACAATAGAATAAACTTAAGAATAAACCCCTTAAGAAAAAACTACTGAGGTGTTTCTAGAGGTTATAAAGTCAACAAAAATAAATTGTACAATATAAACTTGATCTGTAATGGCACAGTACGACGTAAGCAGTATGAACAGACTTTTATTTATTTATTTATTTTTTTCAGGTACCGGGAATCCAACTCATGACCTCTCGCTTGCCAGGCATGCGCTGTGCCGCTGAGCTAAATCTCTAGCCCCTTGAACAGACTTTAAAATGATGAGACTTCACAAGATTTTTCCCAAAATGCATGAAAACAAGAGAAATCTGGAAATTAGAGGACAATATTTAATAGTCAAATATGAAGTTTATTAATACTCTGTCAGTAAAATCATAAACTTCCATGCATAAACTATTGGCCCCAGAAGAAATTGGTAAAGACCTCTCTCCTAAAAGTTGGAGGGTGCAGGTTCTCTAGACAGGGAGCACCCTGAGCAGTGTGAAAAGCTGAGAAGTACTCAAATTCAATTCTCTTTATTTAAAGAACGTGCATTTCTTCTTTTGCAGCAAGAAAGTCGAAGGAGACCCAATGCAGAGTTATAATCATTAAAAAGTAACCACTTAAACTATGGCTATTAATATTGATAAAACTTAACCACTATCATGATTTCATACATAAAATCATACCTTGTGTGACTGTTACAAGAAAAGGATATCGCCAAATCAATTCTGTATCTAATTATAAGTAAAAAATAAAATCTATATGTTGAAGAAATAAAATATTTATATATGAACTACATGCCCTTTTCTTGAAAACTTTAGTCATATAGATAATCTCAGTGAAACAGAAAATTAATTGTTGTAAGAAAAAATATTTTTCTTGGAAATAATATTTTGCCTGAAAACTGCATTTCATGCTCCAAATTCTAGTTTATTTTTTCTGACACGCTGGTCTTTGTATTGTGTACTTGTTTAACCATCCAGCAGCTCTGACATAAAATTTTCTTAAAATAAGCATTTATCTATACATCTCCACACCTGTAACTATATAATATATACATAGATAGATAGGTTGGTAGGTAGATAGATAGATAGATAGATAGATAGATAGATAGATAAATAGATATATCACTCCTGTCTTGTCTTATCTTACCTAGTCTGCTTCTTCCCTGGATCCCTGATTAATAGAGCTTTCAAATGTTTAGTAGTGTCCTCAGTTGCCTCATGCTGCTGTAGTGAATTATAACACATTTGAAGGTGGATAAGAGCCCTGATTTATTCTATTCATTGTTTCACAGTTCTTCAAGGCAGAAGCGTGGGTCAGTATCACTGACTTAGAATCCCTGCTGTGGGCCAGAGCCATGCTCGCTCCAGGAGCCCTAGAGGACCCATTTCATAACTCTTGAGTACTTGGAGGTTTCAGGCTTTGCTTCGAGTGTGGCACCAGTATCAAGGATCTGCCACTTTAGATCTTGGGTTTGTCTTTACACCTGCAGGGGTACTATTAACACATATGCAGATGACTCACATGTATATTTCAGCTGATATTCAAAAGCAGTTTGATATAAATGTTTGATATTTGTGTTTTCAATATTTTTATTTAAGACAGGAAAAGATTACAGAGAGAGTGCACTTAGAATAACAACAGATATCGCTCTGCATGTCTGCACAGTGAGGGTATAAACGAATGTGCTCTTCTTCATAAGTCATTACATAAATAAAAGGTGTTGCCAAAAATTTAATTCCAACACAACTTTCAGAATGTGCAAATACATTGTTGTTATGAAACTATCAGAACAAAGAAAAAGAATAAGAGGAACGCTAAGTGTAATTATAACGGAAAGTAGTAAATTTTTTTTCTCAGTATTGAATGAGGTTAATAATAAGTGGAAAGATTAGAAACAATATTATTTTATCTACTAATAAATCAGAAATTTATCCTGAATCGGGCCTCTGGAATGAATGAATGAATAAATAAATAAATAAGTAAATAAATAAGTAAATTGTTGCCGTTTTCCACATATCAAACGCAGCTTTCATGATCTTTATTAATTTTATTGAACCAACACGTGATCCATGGAGAAGTCGCCTGAATCTCATTAAATTCAGGCAGCTGCTATTCCAAAAAAGTAAGTTGAGAGGAAGAAAATATTCTATTTATAGGAGCTCTTTAAAAGAATGTCTGTCAGAAGCTCTGTAGCTTTAAGATGTGCAGAAATACATCTATTATATTTAACTGGAATAGAGCAGATTGAATCAGCTTCCCTATTCTGAAATGTTAAAGGGCAGACATTTCATTCCGTTTATTTTATATATTTTTTGGCTTCTCTATGTTAAAAAATGATTTTGTCTGTGACAGACTGCTGCTGGATGTGGCCTTGTTACAGTAGTCGGTCACTCTCCTGAATTACTTTGATTACTCTAGAACCTGGTTCTGTGAAAATCAGGCAAACAGATAAGAATGCGTTCTTTAATAAAAAGGAAATTTTAGAAATAACTTCTCTTTAATAATGAAGATCCCTTACAATGGAAGTTAGAGAATAGGCCTAAATACTACTATTTTTCATTAATATAAGTAGTTCATAATCTTCTTTTTCAGATTTCAGTGATACTCTCATTTTCCCCTTTCTTTTTCATCTGTAATTTGGTGTAATTTTTGTAATTTATTTTTAATTCACTGATAATGAATATTTTAGATACACAGCCAGAAGATTTTGCATATTTACAGAAATTCTAAAGACAAAATGTGAGCTTTCTACTGACTACTAATCAAATATAATTTTTTTTGGATCAAGAATAATTCAGTTTGGACTGAACATGTGGTATTTATATGAATGAAAATTAATAAAATATGTTACTATATTAACTAATTGGTCTATCTCCAAGTGGCTCCAATGAGTATTTTATGTTGACTTTTCTGATATACTATTTCTCAAAAAAGTATATTCTTCTGATTAAGTAACTCTTATGGGTTAAATATTTAAGAATAGATCACTGGATGAAAAAGGTACTGTTAAATTGCTCAGTTCATTTGTATTATAAACATTGAAAATATCTTAAATATGATATGCTTTATATTTTAAAGATGATATGCTAAAAACAGCATGAAAAAACAGAAAATCATGTCAGAAACATAACTGGCCCAGCCTACATTAAATGAAGGATAATTCTTCTGAGTATATACTGCGAAATAGCAATATTATGTGTCAGTATTTAGTCACTTAACAAAATCTGTTGTGTGGAATATATTTTATATTTTAACCATATTACACTAAAATATTTCCAAAAGAACCCAAGCAATTATCAGGAAGATTATTTTATTACAAATATTAATTTTGTTAGTCATTGTGCTTGAGTATGTTCAATGCTCAGTGTACAATTTGCTATTGTAAAAATGAATCAATTATCACAGTTTCTAAAATGATTCAAAAAACTTTCAAAGTATAAATAAACTTAATTGTTGAAATCAGATTCAAATATATGAGATTTGGTAGACATTCTTCCAAAGAATGAGCCCCTGATTTGAACTCAGTGGAAACAAATCTCACCACGATAGTTCTAATTGTTAAGTTTGATTCTGTTAACTTATTTGACTTGAAGTCACCCATGGGCAGGTGGAGAAAACCTGTGAAATATTCTCCTGGGCTGTGGATGTCTGACCTGGGATATTGTGTCTCATCCCTCCTCCATTCTACTGTAGTGCTGCTCCTCTACTCTGCTTTTTGGCCACCATGAGCAAAGCATCTGTGTTCTACCAAGTCCTTCTGCCATGATTCTCCTGCATAGGAGGCTCCCAGTCATGTACTGAACCTCCTGAAGTCAGGAGCTAACTTAATCCTGTCCTCTTTCCAGCTGTGGGTGTTAGGTATTCGGTCCTAGTAACAGAAAGCAGAATAACCTAACAGTATTTCTCTGACATTTTCTTTTACAATTTCCATTTTCTGTTACATTACATTTTTTTCAAATGTATGCACATATACAAAAAAGGATTAGGCTAAAGATGTGGGTAGTAGGAGAATGTCTTTAAAGGAAAAAAATATGAGATTGAAATATTTTATTAAAAATTTCCTGTGAATAGACAAAGAAGCTACTAATGACAGGAAAAAGTGATGATGTGTAAACAAAATACTAAAATAAGGAATAAAACAACCAAGTTACATTTTCACTGTCATAAATTTTATATTTGCCTTGTGGATAATCTTTGTATTCAGAGAATTTCACTGATGCTAAGATAATAAAATGTTTAAGGATAAACCAATTGCAGATATGTGTTTATCATTGTTTTCTCTATGGAAAATCAGGATATATGAAAAACTGATATGTGAATTTATTCAAAAAACAAGAAAGAAGGTAGCTTTTAAAAAACTAAACCGAAAAAAGCGGAAAATTGAACACTTTTCATCCCCCAAGTAACATTTGTTAATGAAATTATTGAATAAAATAGAGTATAATGAAAATGGTTACATCTTCTAGCAGTAGAAATTGTGTTAAAAGTTCTTATTATCATTCATTCAAAATTCATGTTACAGTGTGGGATAATATGTTTAAGTTATGTCAAGATTTCTGACATTTTTCCTTTTACACATTTTATTAAGACTCATCTTTAAAGGTCATAAATGTTTAGACTCATCTTTAAAGGCCCATAGATGAAAATATTATGTAAGATACATACTGTATTTAATAAACAAAGCTAAATGATAATACTAATTTATATTAATCTTTCTTATTCACTACTATCTTTTTCAGTTGGCTTAATAGAGATCTTTCATAAATTAAATTGAGATCTAACTGGGCAGTACATTTGAGCTGTATTACTACTACAAATCAAATATTTCATAGCGGGGCTGGGGATTTATCTCAACGGCAAAGCGCCTGCCTGGCAAGCCCAAGGTTGTGAGTTCGGTTTCGGTACCAGAGAAAAACCAAAAACAAAACAAAAAAAAATATTTCATAGCTATCTTTTCACATTCATGTATATGCAATGTAATATTATGGTTTAACCAAATGAAAGAATAACTTTATATTTATAAAGTTATAAAATTATATGTCAATACAGAGGAAAAGTAATACTTTTCATAAGTAAAGTTTTAGTATGGAATACAGTTATACACTCAGTTAAGTATTTACATAAACGTTACTTGGAGGGGCTGAGGATTTAGCTCAGTGGTGCAGTGCCTGCCTGGCAAGAGCAAGGTCGGTGAGTTCGATTCCCGGTACCAGAAAAAAACAAAACAAACAAACAAACAAAAAAAAAAAGCAAGAACAAAAAAATTACTTGGAAAATAATTGTATCTGTTTATCTCCCAAATCATTGTGGAGTAGTTATAGTTACACATAAAATGTTAAGATATGTTGAATATTCTCAGACCATCAGTTTTATCATTTATAATTGATCTATGAAGCAATACAGTTGAAAGTTCACATTAATAAAATGCTAAAGATTGAGTCAGTTCAAAGCTTGTGAATATATAGCTGAGTTACCTAGTATCTGGAAAAGCATACAAAAAACCAAAGATAATTTAATCTTTGTTTTTAAAGCGGTGATTATTAGTAATGGACTTCATGGGAAGAAATATTCATTCACGTTAGCAGATTTAGTTAAGATTTAGAGTGAAACAGGAAGCATCTGAAATTAAATTGGAGGATACAATATCAATAGAAAGATATCTGTAAAAATATTTTAATAATGTGTAGAATGCATTAGCTATGGAATGAATTAATGAAGGAAAAAATGTATACATGTGAAAAACCATTTTTAGAAAATTAAAATAAATCAACATATTAATGTTAGGGTTTGTGTCTAAATGGCCCACACCCCAAAGCCTCATACAGTTATAGGGTGGGTGTGGGCTTTTCAGAGGTGAATGAATTTAAAGTTTGTGATTGATTCATAGTCCACTGCTGAGGTTAAAATTGCGTGTGCTACACCCACCTTAGGGTGGTAGCCTGCATACAATATAACAGACGGAAAAGGCTTACTCATTTTTCCTTTTGCTCTTGTTGCTTTCGCTATTTTCCACTGCTGTGAACTGTTGCCCCTCTGCCATGTGCCACTCTGTCTTGGAGCCAGCGAATTATGGACTAAAACCTTACAAACTGTGACTAAATAAACATTTCCTCCCTTAATTTGGTGTTGAGTATTTTGTCTCAGCAACAAGAAACATAACTAAGACAATTAAGGTCTTTTTGCTTTATAATTTAGACTCAAATTTTATTATATGTCCTAGAAAGTTAAGTGCATTTGGTTTTTTGAAGTAAATATTTTGTCAGTAGATAGAACCAATCAAAAACAATATCTTAATTCTGATCTGCACACATCCTCATTCTTCTATACATATTGATTTATTGCCACCTATATCAAAGCTTTTTATCGAAGAAGAATTAAATTATATAGAAATTAAACATGTTTTCCAAAGAAACATAGAGAATTTGAGACAGAGCTATTACTTTAACCCAAATATTCTGGTCTCAAGTCTATGTTTCTAAGAGTTAAAATATTCTCTTGCTCCAATGTTTAATTGTAATGTCCTCCAGGATAAATAAAATGATGCTTCAAATTTTAATCATGTTTGTGCACAATAATAAGTTGAGTGTGTCATCACCCACCCATAAATGGGGGTTGTGGCAGGAGGATAATAATTAGAGTATTGCCTGAGAAACTCAGATACTTAGCAAGGTCCCATCACAAAATTAAAAAGTGAAAAAGAGCTGGAGAAACTCAAAGCAAAGACTTTGATTTCAATTGCCAGTAGTGGGAAACAATGTAAGAATACAAGCCATACCAAATAGTACATACTTCTCTTTTTAAGAATATTAAGTTTATTAGAAATCTTATGAATATGTTGTCTTTATCATAAATAACTTCTCTCTGTTATGAACCAAAGTCTGAATATATAACACGAACAAAAAAATGGCAAATTCCATGTTTGTTGAGACAGAATCAAACTGCAATTATTTTAAAAAATCCATCACTTCTACTTAAATATATGGAAGATATTTATCTATAAGTAGCAGAAAATTTGTTGAGTGAATTCCATGAGGTAAAATAAGACAAAAATCTATCAAGGATAAGCAATTTGAAATATGCATGATTTATGCTATACACTAAAGAACATTTTAATTTGATTCAAATCATATTTGCTTTTTCTTTTCTGTTCTGTATTTTGGATCTTGCATTTTTAAAATCTGAAATTTGCCCCCAATTCTCATGTATTTTCAGTGAAGTTTTCAGAAGGCAAGTATGTCATGTGGACTCCAACCTCATTAGAGAATCAACTGATTGATGAATTCATGTCTGAAAGGGTTATGAGAGTTATGGACCAGTTAGAGGAGCTGTGTAACTAGTGGTGTGTCATTGCATGATGTATGCCTCAATCTGAATCTCTTTCTTTCATTCTAATTCTTGGCTCCCACAAGTTGAACGGTTTTACTACCCTGTTCTCTTCTATTATGCTCCTTTTGCCTTGGAGTCAGCTGACCATGGACTGACACTTCTGAAGCCATGAGTCAAGATAACCCTGTTCTGCTTATTGTGCATGTCAAGTATTCTCTCGCAAGTGCATATCGAGAACTGAAAATAGTTGTTATTAATAGACTTTTGAGAATACCATTGAGAAACAAATCTACAGATGCAATGTAAATTCACTCACAACTGTAGGAGACTATTACTTTTATCAATACTTACAAGTGATTGATTTTCTAAATAATTTGTGGAAGTGCAATAAAAAGTGCAATAAACATCTGACTAATGTGCATTGGTATATTTTTATTCATTTACATATATACCTTTAGAAAAATATATTGCTCAGTCAAAAAGTACTCAGGACTCCTGGACCATCAAATCCAGAAAACTTGGCAAAATCTGCAAGCATTGAATTTAAAAATAAATTGCCCTAGTGGCTGTGAAGAGAGTCATAACAGATGTGTTGTTCCTAAATGCTTATTTGATAATTGTTTTTTTAGTCATCCTGAGATCACTGATTTTAACTATCTCTTGAGAGATGAAGAGAAAACACTTGTCAGTTCCCCAATTTGCCCTGAAATGTTAGCTCTCCAGTGAAAACTGCCTTTCAGACTTGTCTCACCCTCACTGAAGTCACTAACACAAATACACTAAGAAGTTTTCTAGTTAGTGTATAAGATAATAGACAAAATCAGAGAAAAACTGCTTATCCCTGTCCTCGTAGTATTTTCAGTAGTACTTACAGTAGTGCCTATTTGATTAAGATATATAATATAACAGCCACTATTAATTCATATCATTTTGTTTTGAAACCCTGTATCATTTTTATTGTTTTTTCTTTGTTTTGTTTTTGCCTATGTTGTTGATATTTTGCTATTTTTCTTTTTTATTATGCTCCTTAAAATAAAAAAGAATATATTAAAATCTTAATTCTAAGGCAAATCTGTAGCATGATCAAAACTTGCTCTAGTTTGGCACTAAACTATTCTCCAAAAGATTCATGAGTTCAGATGTGGTGCTTTAGAATGTGATTTATCCTGGAGTTGTTGTGCTGATTCCTGGATTAATCTATTCATAATTTCATAGTTGAATATACTGTCATATAGAGTAGGGAATGGTTGAAGGAGGTGGATCACTGAAATGACAATTTCTAGACTACATCTCTTTCTTGCTCTCACTCTTCCTGCTATCTCTGTTTCCTGGACATTGGTCGACCCATTTTCTTTAGCTATGCAATTCTGCTTTGTGATTTTTATCTTAGCAAAAGCCAAACATAGGCTGATCCTTCTGAAACAAATAAGCCTTTCTATATTTTATTTGTAGGTTTCAGGTATTTTGATCTAGCAATAGCAAAGCTGCCTGACACACCTGCCTTCAGTGACACTGGCTTGACACTATTATTCTTTTTTTCTGAAGTGCATATATCAGCATCACATTTTTGGAAGTTTATGTAAACCATTGTCAGTCTGTCCTCATGGCTTCTAAGAACAAGAATCAAACCTTTGAATCATCATCTTACCCAACTTCCATAAAGATTTTATTGTTGGTGGATAAGCCATACACTTTTACATTTAGGTGGAATTAAATGTTGTACATATTTCCTTGTAATTACATATATGCATATGATTATTACAAAGAATTGACAATAGTTGTTATTAATAGACTTTTGAGAATGCCATTGAAAAATAAATCTACAGATGCAATGTAAATTCACTCACAACTGTAGGAGACTATTATTTTTATTGATACTTACAAGTGATTGATCTTCTAAATAATTTGTGGAAGTGCAATTGATGATCTCAAGTACTACAGGTAGCTCAATAGGGCCTAGGGATCACTCCCTCCACCTACTTAAGTTTGGGCAACTTCCCAGGTTCAGGGCTCCTTTTATTGTTACATGTAAGTTAATCACAAGGAATTCTGGAACAAACATACTTGTTGAAAGATACTTATTCAGCATGTCTCAGTACTCCATTAATGACTTTTGTCAGTTTTACCTGGAGATCCAATGAGAAGCACCTGCACATGGGTGGAGGAAACTCATTAGAAATCCAAAGACCTACTAATCTGTGTACTTTTTGCTTTTCCTGTTTTCCCAGTACCACTTTTCTGTTTGTGACACATTTTTGTTTCTGCTGGCACAGATCTACCCAGAACACATTTTCCCATTATCTTCAATAAATGTAGCCACTTTTCATTCACATTTGATGTATGCTTGCCAGTCTTTTCCCACAAAACACAAGAACCTGGAATCTATCTCTTGGATCTATCCCATGGTACTGAGAGGAAAAACCAAATTATTTTGGAGTAGAAAAACTTGGGAGACTTACATTATTTAAAACATGCTATCAATCTACCTTAATCTAAACTGTGTGGCATTAACATAAGTACAGAAATTGAAATATGGAATTTAAGATGAAGGACTAGATATATATGATTAATTGATTTTCCAGAAAAAAAAAATTTTTTTTCCAGAAAAAAATTTTGATTTAATATAAAAAGGGATACTTTTAACACAAATGCTAAGGGAACAAAGGCTTATTTTTCCTATGAAGAAAAATAAAAGATAAGTAAATAGTCTCTATCTTTACCTTAACTAAGCACAAAATTGGTGCTGAAAGGTTCATAGACTTAACGTTAAAAATGAGAAATGAAAAATCATGTTCTGAACTTGATAAATTACAGCCACAATTTTACTTCATGGTAACACTAAAAATTTCCTCCTAAGACTGAGCACAACAATGTCTTTCTGCTTTCTTTTCCTCCTCGGATGTTCCACATTCCTGGTTTCTCCGAACTTCTGAGGTCTCTACTGCATGCTCAGTTTCACACTCACAGCTTTACACACTGTCCTCTCAGGGGTTCACTGCCTGGCCGCCCAGAAGTTCTGAAATCTAGGTGGAAGCTTTCCATTTTGCATGTGCCTAAAATCAACACCATCTGGATGATGCCAGTGTCTGTGGCCAGCTGGAACAGTAGCCGGGCTTCCCGCTGTCTTGGCTGTAGGGGTCGAGTGCCTGGCTTACTGAGTGTTCTGAATCCAGTTCTGAGAAACATTCTGTACGCTGCCGCCATTCTGGCATTTAGTGCACTGTGGCTTTCTCCTCAAAGCAGTCTTTTACTTTTGCAGTTTGAGGCTGCAAATGGTGGAGTCCTGTTTCTTCCATCTTTCCTAGTCTCTTGTTCCTTATCAGCAATCAAAATCTCCTCTGCTCCATCTTTGCAGTCCAGCTTTACTGGAGATTGCTTTTGGCCAAACTCACTACATCTTAAATCATTCTGCTGGGCTCTGTGCCCTTGATTCTCCAAGACTTTTTTTTTTTTTTTTTGTCTTTTTGACAGAGGGTCTCTCTAGGCAGTTCAGGCTGGCCTTGAACTCACTTCATAGCCCAGGCTGGTCTCGAACTTGCAATGATTCCCCTGCCTCAGCCTCCTGAGTGCTGGGTTTATAGGTATATGCCACCATGCCAGCCTTTTGCCCTTCATCCTCAGCATAGATCTGGCTAAAAGCCCCCAACAGTAGCCATTACACTGCCTCAATATTCTACTGCCTTGCAATTTTTTTCTGCCTCCTAAACTAGTCCACTAGTCTTAATCTCCATCTCAGCCAAAGTCTCTGGACATGAGAAAAATGCAGATTAACTTTCTGCCAAGCCATAACACACATCATCTGGAGTCCAGCAGCCAATGCAGTCCTTCATCCCAGAAGAAACCCCCAAAGCCTGGTCTTTACCAGTTTTCTGGCCTTCTGAGCTCTGACCAGAATCTCCTAGACAGAACAATGTAATGCGTTCCAGCTCTACTCTTTCAAGCAACTTTTCCAAATCTTTCCAAATTCTACCCATAGGACATTCCCAAAGGCTCCTGAACAACATCGTCAGGCAGTCACAGCAATGACCCTATTTCTTTGGTCCTAAATTTGTTGTAATCAGGGTTAACAAATGAAACAATATGGGACACATATGTTATACAATTATTTTATAATATTCACTTACAGAGTCAAATGCAAAAGAGTGCTAGAGAGCTCTAGATCTTGGACTGAAACCTTCACTCTTCAGTACACGTGCTTCAGTCTTCAGTCTACGTGCTTCCTCATCCAACTCTGTGGGTGAACAATGTAAGCCAATCTTGTAATTTCTTATACACTTGAACATCTTGTGATACATCTGTTTCTCTAGTAAAGGCTATGGGCTGTAGGTCTTCAGCTACAATCATACAGGACATCACCGTGTGATCCAGGACCTCAGCTGAATTCCTTGGGACTCTAGTGTATTTCAGTCCAAGAACTAGAGCTCACTGCAGTGTTCCATGCAAATCTGTATAAGGATGCCAATGAGTCTGTGTTGGAAGGCTGAAAGATCCAGTGTAGAAGCCAAAGAGTCTGCACCTGAAGCCAGGAGATGATGTGCAAACTGAAGGTGAAGCCTGGAGCTCCTCTAACGAGTAGGAGCTCATCCGTCCTCCTTCATTTCCCTTTTATACCATACAGGTTATGTGCTGCCTTACGGTAAGTCCTCGAAACCCTGAGGTGTAGACTTACTGAGGTGATTTAGTTAAACTTCTAAACATCTCAAGTTGACACAATCAATCAACCACTACAGACATATTCTGTATAGGTAAAAGATAGACTAAATTCTATTTTATCATCTTTTAAAGTTATTAGGTATCATATTAATTCTCTTATCAGTTAGTAACTGATTTTCTTACCAGTTGGTAAAACCCAGAAATTTTCCTGTTCACCTATTTTCTTATCAAACTAAAGTCACCTAGCTTAAAATTCAGTTGCTCCCATTAACTTTTCCACTTAGAAGTTTCAATGTGACATATTACCTTACCATAAAGTACTAAAATTCTTCCTGAAAAGCTCCTGAAACATAGGTTATAATATCTATGAAAATAAAATTAAAAATGAAAAACAACATCAATTATGTGAAGAGGTCTTTTATGAGGAGAAACATGGCTTTTATTCTGAGTTTAAAGTCTAAGGGTCCCGAAACAAAAGATAAAAAGCACATTCTATGTTTCCAAGCAATTCCTACACCTTCCAGAAGTAACTCAGTACTTGAGCAAAATAGAATCCTGTCCACGGTGCAAAATAAAAAAGATTCAGTAGCTCAAACCAGTGGTTTGTAGAACTCTGCTGTTGTGAAAGACTTGGAAATAGGTCTTTTGTATAATTAGTAATGGAGAGCTCAAAATGAACTTGGTGATTGCAATCCATAGAAGTATTTTTTATACAAATAATTCATTGTGGGTAATTGCTACATTATCTTAAAAGCAAGTGTTCTTGTTTTCTAACTTCAAATGATATATTAATTTTTTTCAAAGAGAAAAAATAAAAATAACAAAAGTTTCAAAACAGTTTAGTAGGAGAATTACAATAATTAATACATTATGTATTGTTGTTTTCATAGTAGGTATTCAGAGTATAAGATAGAGGCATGATACCTTTTCCAAGCAATATTAGCACAAATCTTTCTTTTCAAGGAAGAGAAACTAGCTGTCTAACTATTTTAACTATCTTGTGTATAATTACATTTTATCCTTTTTCCCTTCCTTTACCCCGTCACAGTTTGTCTTTTCTTTTGAACAGTTTCTTCCCACTTCATAACATCTACTGTAATATGTATTTTAGACCTTATTTATTTGTTTAGTTTATCAAAGTAGTGAGACAATACAATGTTTATGCATATGGGTCTGGTTTATTTCACTTATGAGTATGGTCTCAAATTGTATCAATTTTGCTTATAAGTCTCCAGTTGATCATTCTTTATGGCTGAATAATATTCCTTTACATAAAAAACAAATCTATTTATCCATTCCTAAGTTAATAGCCATTTGGCTTGTTTCCAAGATGTAGCCATTACAAATTGTGCTGCTATAAATAAGGGTGTACATATGTCGCTGTAATATGATGTTTTAAATTCTTCTGGGAAGATACCCAGAAAAGGAATAGCTGGGTTGAATGGTACCTCTTATCCTAGTTTTGTGAGGATTCTCCATTCTAATTTCCACAGTTCTTGCACTAGTCTTCTCTTTCACCAAAAGTGGAGAAGCGTTCTGTTTGCCCCAAAGCCCAACCAACCTTTGTTACTGGCTGATTTTTTTGATGATGGCCCTTCTTTCTGGGATGAGATGGAATCTCCGTCTTGTTTTCATTTGTATCTTTTGAATTACCAATGATGTCGAACATTTTTCATATCTTTATTTGTCATTTGTATTTCTTCTGAGAAGTGCATATTCATCCCAGATGGCAATTTTTGGACTGGGTCTTTGAATTTGGCTGGTTTGATTTTTTTTCAATTCTTTTTATTTTGTAGATATAAGTTCCTTGTCTGAGTGATAACTGGATAAAATATTTTCCCAGTCTATGCGTTGTCTTATTACTCTGTTGGTGATTTCTTTTGTTGTGAAAAAGCTTTTAAATACCTATTCATGATAAAAACCTACAGAAAATTGAAGTAGATATCTTTACCTCAATCTGATCAAAGCCATCTATGACAAACTAACAGCTGTCATATTTTAAAATGTCAAAAATTGAAAGCTTTTAATCCAAAATTGGGAGCAAGTCTTGGATGTCCATTAGCATGACTCATATTCAATATATTTCTGGAGACATTAGAGCAATTACCTATGAGAAAAATATAAAGGAATAAAGAGAGAAAGGAAGAAGTTAAGCTATAATTATTTGCAGGTAGCATGATACTCTACGTAGAAAATCCCAAAAACCCCACCAAAAACTTGATTTAATATTCAAATTCAATAGTGTACTGGTATACGAACAGTTCTTTAATACAAGCACCAACTTTTCACTATTTCAAGCATGCTTCATTATTACACTGTCTTTTTCTTCAAATTCATTCTTATGTTAGAATGAATAAAATTGTATGTTGCTGACCATGATTTAAAATCCTAATATTATGGACTATAGTAGAATCTTTGTCCATTTCTCTTCTGGATGTGAAAAATAATTACTTATCCCTAAATTCTTAGACTCTCTGAACTTAACTGCATTCAGTAACTTAGTATTGTTGTGTTCCTAATTCTTGCTCTATCCAGTTTTGTGATGGATATTTGCATTACCATTCTTCTGCTGACACATTTATCACATTTTCACCATTAGGAGATAAAAAGGCCAAAAACAGGTTAAAGGTCACAAGTGACATTTTTTTCACAATTTTTTTCACAATTTGGCAACGAAAAAAATTAACTTGTTTCATGTGTTCATAGTGAAACTAAAAAAATCTGCCTTTGAGAAACATTTTTGTGTGTTCTGTATTGCAGACTCATAGTTTTGCTATTTGTACTTCCTGTTATATGCCTTTGAGAAACATTTTTGTGTGTTCTGTATTGCAGACTCATAGTTTTGCTATTTGTACTTCAATAATATCGTAAAATATAGTGTTAGTAATTCACACCATAAATTTTATGTCCCATGTAACTCTAAGTGCTTAAATTGTCCCTTATTTTGCCCTAAATTGTATCATTATCTGTCTGCACCATAAATATTGTGTTTTGGTCCTGGTTTCCTAGAAAGTAAAGTATGAGTCAAATACTATTGGTAAACTTTTATTGTTGGAATGAAATATCACACAAAAGCATCAGTGTGAGAAATGACACAAAAGTTTGATGTTTTATTGAGCCCCATTTCAATATA
>NW_004955426.1:14849078-14862997 GCF_000276665.1 Chinchilla lanigera
TATATATATATATATATATTCCTTAGTTCTGTGTCAACTTGAGGAAATCATTTAACACTGTAGATAACATATCAATTTGTCTAAGAAAGAAAGGGAAGGGGTTTCTTTGTAGTTCCTTCTCATTTTTTTTCTCTCATTAAACAAAATTTGTAAGGCAATAACTCATCTTAAAAAGACCAGTAGGGGAGTTGGCATCTCTGGCTATAGCACTCCATTCCATTTGGTCCAGATGCTGGACTGGCTGCAGCCCGTTCGTAGCTGGGCACAGTGGGGCCATTCATGCTTACTACCTTTAATCTCGATGACAACCATAAGACAGCTTGTGATGTTCAGAGACAAATATAGTCACCAGACTCAGGGCAGTGCACTCATTCCATCCTCTCTTAAGGCAATGAATGAGGGCCAAGTTACAACCAAGTGTGGTGAACTAATCCGTGTGGAGGGCATCTTTCCTTCCAATTAAATAGCACATCTTATGCGACGTAAAACCACTACTAGAAAAAGAATCCTTTAAAGTCATCAATTTTGATCCTCTGAAAAGCACTAACAAGATTTTAAAATCAGATACAGTCCTTGATTTCCCAGGTGGTCTCAGAACCAAAAATGATATTTACTTTCTATTTCTTTCATCAAATTTGCTCACCTTATAAACAACATTCTGTCTGGGTCTTACTTTTGTGTCCCATGCAGTGAAGAAAAGTTCAACTTCCTTGGGAGTGTGACTGAGAGAAAGGATACTGCCCTAGATAGGACCTAAATTGAAATACCACACTGGTGGTTATGGTATGGCATAGACACACCAAAAGGTCCCCCAATCTAAATTTGCCCCACCTCAAACATAACCTACCTCCTGGAAACCAAGTGTTGGGTTTTTAACCACAGGGTTGTCTCCTTTGCATGCTTCTCTCATTGCTCCAAAACCCAAACCAACAAAGTGGCAGATACTGTTTTAAATATTCCCTTTGAAAACTCGCTAAAAGTGTGTAATAAAAAGTATGTGTTTTTCCTTGTCTTAATAAAAGAGATGTTGATTAGATCCATCCCAATTTCATCACTTAATTGTTAAACATTTAAATTTTTATCAGAAGACATATTAACTCCTCTGCTCTCCATTATAATTCACAAGGACCTGGATTATCTTGAAATCCTACAAAATATCATCTTAATTCCAGTAAATTGTATGTACATTTTTCCTATTAAGACACAGACAAACAGGAGGGTGAGACATAAGTATTTTAGATACTCATAGACCTGTGATAATGGCAATCATGTATGATCAAAATGGGTAGTGAATGTTTAAATTAAAAAATATTTCAGTTAAAGATGCTTTTCCATTACTCCCTTTCAAAATATACTCACTTTGAACACATCCCATAGTACTTGCCACTTTCTGAAGCAGTTCTGTAAGTCTTTTGTTGATGTTTTTATGGGGTTTGCTCAAACATATGGTAAATGCTGCTAGAGCGTGTTATCCCCCCCAAAAAAGCAGTCTTAGCTCATAAAAATGATATAGTGTGTCCTTTTCCACCATATTCTTAGGACCTGGAACAGTTTGGCATCTGCTTCTTCCCCAAATTCAAAATGGTCATCAAAAGTAAATGTTCTTAATTGATTCAGAATATCTCCAAAAATTCTAAATATTAATTGTATGCTTTGACTGGACCTTGTGTGTTTATATGAGTCTGGCAGTCTGTTACCAGAACATTATCCCAATTTATAAGATGTTTCATTGAACTTTGAACCTACCACCCTTAAAATAAATGTAATTCCTAGTGGTCTTGTGGATTTTGGAGTGCTCCTGGTAGTGCTCTGGTGCTTTATTCAAGGTGAGGAAGGTTTCTTGTTTTCAATGGAGCATTGAACAAGTAAGCGTTCTGCATCAACGTGCAGCACGTCAGTTGAGCACAACTTCAGACTGTTTGATAATGCTAGAAATATGTCAAGTAAGTAATGATCCCTTATGAAAACATAAAGTTTCTTATATCTAGCCATTAGATATTGAAAAGACTAAAGCTTGGTGAGCAATATGAGTGCCATTTTGGGAAATAGGTACCTCTTTAGAGCGAACTCCCTTCTACTGGACTAACCCTGAAGGGCATTGTTGATAAATTACATATCCAGCAGGCTTAAAGTTACAAGTAGTACATTTGAACATGCGACAGTGCCGTGAGGTGCAGAAAATCTCTAATTTATCGCTCTGTGCTGTAAAATATGGCCAAAAATTCAGGAATCTATAAGGAATGACTCTAAAAGATCAGGATGAAAGGATTAAATAAAAATCTTTATGCTTATCGAGGCTTTTTATTTGGAGTTGAACTGCAGACTGTAAAAACAACACAACAGTGCTTGATCTGCAGAAGAAAATTATGGCTATTCTACCTTGCTTGAGAAAGGGGAAACTGGGAAATCTCCTTACGCATTCTAGAAGCTAATACCAGAGTAGGGAAAGGAACAATCCTTTGAAGGAGACTCTGAGCAAGTCTACATATTAAATGTACTCAGTGTGTACACCTGACCCTCATCTGTTCTCCATCTACAGGGTTTTCCAAGGGTGTCACCAGTTTCCAGAAATGAAATGTTGTCTATACATTGGAAACACTCAACTTCAGCAATTAGAACTCTTTCGGTGGGAGCACTCATTTATGAGATGGAGACAGAACAGTAAATGATATGGACAGCCTGTGAGGAAAGAACACATAGTCAGAAACTAGTCAAGAAATGTGGATATTTTAACCAGGAAGGGTATTTAAATTTCATTAAATGTAGCTGCTATCTCAAATAAAATAAGAACTCATAAAGCTTCCTTGGTATTTCCTATTAAAATATATTTTACAAAAAATATATATATATATATTTTACAAGATATTACTATTGTAATACAAATGCATTGAGATGCTGAAGATAAACTACAGAGAAAGTTTGATGATCAAATAAATGTGAATGTTAGAAAATCCTATATCTACAAGAATGTTTATAAACATTTTTTTTCTGCAGTAAATTTTATTATAGTTATATGCTCACATCAGGCATTATTTTGTCACACCTTAAGCAATGAATGCTAATTTCCTTCATTTTGTCTTACCAAAAATGGCTTATTCTTACAGTTCTCTAAATTTATCTGACTCACTTTTTTGGCATGTATATTGATGTATATTGGTGTTTTCATATTTTACCAGCCTTTCTCCTATCTTATCAAGAGAAATCCTCTGACTAATCAAAGAACAGGAAGGGGAGAGAAGGGGAAAAAGTAGAAGAGGAGGAAAGAGAAAGAGAAGGAAGAAGAAGAAGAAGAAGAAGAAGAAGAAGAAGAAGAAGAAGAAGAAGAAGAAGAAGAAGAAGAAGAAGAAGAAGAAATACTTATTGAATGTGACATTTTATCTGTTCATATTATTTATCTTTGCAGAAAACTATTAGCCATATAAATTATTTTCCTTTCATTTAATGCATAAATAATTTCAAAATCAAAGTCATAAAATGCATAAGCAGTAAAGGCAATTTTCCAACCCATTCATTCTGATTCAGTATCTATTTTTCTAACCACAGATCTATTAAATCCTCATCAATCATAGCAACCTTCTCAAATTCCTAATACTAATTTAGAGGATGCTATAAATTAGTTATCTCAAGATGTGAGGACAGTGAAATAGCATCTGTGTCAATGTTATGCTTATTGTTAAGCCATTGAAATGGCTTTAGACTTCACTAGAATTATCCCAGTTAAAAGACATCAGATCTAGAAGCATTAGTGCTTATACTGTGTGATCAATTGTGCATACCTGTACCTGGAAATCTGATCGACTACTTTGAAGATAACAGTATGAAATATAATAACCATTATTAATTTCCTATTACCTTGTTTTTGAAATTCTGTGTCATTTTTATTATTTTTTGTCTTTAAAATAAAATAAAAGTAAATAAATAAATTGTAAAAGACATCAGATCTATAGGCATTCTCCTGTAAATTGTGAGGTAATTTTCCTTGAAAAAAATCTCAAATTTATTCCTCTTTTACCTTGGTTTTAAACGATGATTGAGCTTCTGTTTTGCAAGCATATTCAGTCTCTCGGTTGAATTCTGTGCTCTCCTGCCTGTTTCAGCAACAGAAAAAGTTGTTCTATTTCCAGGATATCTTCCTTTGTACAATTGTATTTATCAGTTATTCTTTTCTCCCTAAATATAAAAATAAAAGTTTTCCCACATTAAGTAAAAAATGTCAATAACAAAATATTAATATTATGTACACCTTTGATTTCATGGGATATTCTTATCTATCATAAATGATATAATATATATTGTTTCCTCTGAAATTTTCCTTGTTCTTCAAATCTATGCACTCAGTTTTCAGTTGGGCAGATATACAACAATGGTAGCAATCACTGCAAATGTTACATTTCTACATTTATCTAATGTTTCTTATAGCAAGCATAGCATTTTCACCTCTAAATTCGTCCCTCTGCTGAAGTTTTGTCGTATTTTACTTTATATGACTAAGAAGACATTTCTTTCTATGTCTCTCATGGATTCTATATTTCAGCTCAACCTTGAACGTTGCAATAAATAGAGAGATAATTGCTGAGAAGCACTGTTGTTCTAACATTTGATACATGCTCAATAAATGTTATTAACAAAGGAATATGGGGATAATTGCTGTAGTTTTTGTCTCTTCCCGAAACTATCATGTTCTCATTTTCTCCTTTTCCGTATTCAGTGTATCTTTTTTTCTCAACTTCTTCACACTATATGTTCTCCTGTTCATTTTTTTATGAACCCCTTCTCAATCTACATACGCTTGAAGATGTGAGAACTGAAACTCTTACTCTTTCTTCTTTGCTGTGCATCTATCTCCTACCATGTAGTTATCTCCTACATTGTAAGTACCCATAATTTTGCTCAGGAATAAATAAGTGAGTTAATAATTACAAAACCAAATTAACAGGAGACTTTAGCTGCCAGTAAAAATGTATTCTCCACAGGAGTCACAAGTTTAGTATATAATTTTTGCATTCCAGAATGTTTGGCTTTGTATACAATCCTTTGGTCTTGACAAAGTTATAAGTCTGCTTAATAGTAGCTTTATGTACCTCCATCTGTTTCTCACTCTCACCAACATATTGATAATGAATACTCTTCTGTCTTGTAACTAGTATAAATCCTCTCCATCCTACTCGACATACGCTCTTATGATGAAAATCTTATGTTTGCTTTTATCAAAGTATTGTTATGCTCCCTTTCTCGACATAATGTTCAGTGAGAAAGGATTATATGAAATTAATTTTTTCATCAATCACTAGTGATCTCATTATAAAACATATGTAAAAATATACAGAAAATAGTATCAAAATCCTAACAAAGAAACTAAAGTATTACAAGATATTTAGCATGTAAAGAGAGAGACGAGGACAGTGACAGGGAGAAGGACAGGGACAAGGACAGGGACAAGGACAAGAGATGCAGTTTCATAGCTGTTGTGTTTAGAGAATTATGTACTATAATAAAATTTACATAGGTCCAGGAAGCCTGCTTCATACCCAGTTGTAACCCAACTTTTCCATAAAGAATTTTTCATCCAATAGCTATCTTAGAAGAGTACCCTGACAAAAGTCACATGTTTATACACATTTGTATAATTAAAAAATAAGACAAAGATAAAAAAATACAGAAAAATTCATACCTCAATTATTGAATAAGAAATTATAAGTAGCTGGCATGTATTCTTTTTCTATACTATGGTAAAGATTTAAAAATGAATTTTCTTTTCAAGTGCCAAAAAAAAAAATCAGGGATTTGCATCAAAAGTGAGGAGGTGGGGCTGGGGATTTAGCTCAGCAGCAAAGCGCCTGCCTGGCAAGTGCAAGGTCGTGAGTTCGGTTCCCGGTAAAAAAAAAAAAAAAAAAAAAAAAAAAAAAGTGAAGAGGTAACATAAATCAATAAAAGTGCCCTGATTGAACTCAGGAATAAAAACATGAGGGAAACAAAGTAAACTTATTAAACTCTGTTGAAGGAAATTTTTGAAAAAAATCACGTTAAATTCAGTGAAAAAAATTAAAAATTATGACTTTTTAGGAAATGATACATCTGGCACAGCTATGCATTCAATTTATGAACACTATTGATGTCAAAATTGAAAAAATAATAAAAATAAAGAAATACTTTAGAGAAAATATGCAGTGAAACATCTGAATGTGTAGTGAATTCAGTCAGAATAATCCACACCGTGACATATTTGAAGTGAAATTATTGTCCTTCTAGAATGAGGAAGGAGTCCTGCATACATGAAAGCAGAAATGATGACGATGAAGATGATGATAATGATGATGACTGACCAACAGGAAGAGAGAAACACATTTTCAGACTTTGAACTTGTGTGTACAGACACAAATGAGTCTGTATCACTCCATCTCGAGAATGCACCTCAGTGCACATATCCATGATGTTGTTGACGGATATTTAGGTTATTTTCAGACACATCTGTTAATTTCTGACTTTTTTCCCTTCACTCTATGGATTGTTTAAATATAAAACAAAAATTCTTACATTTAAAATGCATGATTGTGATTATGTGTTCTCTTAAGACTTTCACTCGCTTTCTTTTTCTAGGGCTCAGACAATTTCAGAAAATTTCTCTTGTGTTAAAAAATGAAATTAATCTGTCTGCAGATTCCTTAATGAACTAGGATTAGAGATCCAACTTAACCCAGCTATTTTCCTTTTGGGTATTTTTCCAGAAGAATTGAAAACATCATACCATAGAGATGTTTGTGCACCATGTTTATAGCAGCACAATTTGTAATAGCTAAATTACGGAAACAACTCAAATGCCCATCAATGGAGGACTGGATAAAAAAGATGTGGTATTTTTATATGTTGGAATACTACTCAGATATAAAGAAACATAAACTCAGGACTTTCATAGGTAAATGGATGCAACTAGAGTCCATACTCATAAGAGAAATAAATCAGACACACATGTGTAAACATCACATTGTCTCCTACTGTAAGAACCTGAAAGAGTAAATAAAATCCGAAAGATAAAATAGATACAGTGAAAGGGAAAGAAATTGCTCAAAAGGAAAGAACAACTGGGGTGAAGGAAAGAGAAAAGAAAGAAAGAAGGAAGAGAAAATATGTATAAATAAACATAGATAGCTAAGATAATTGTACTACTGATTTCTATTGCTTTATTGAAATGAACAGTTAATGTTTAATTGATCAGTCTTACATGCCTATATTTGTTTATCTGAGTACCCAATTGGAAGATAACAATATGTAATACAACAACTATTGTTCATATCCTATCACCTTGTCTGAAATTCTGTATTATTTTTATGTTGTTTTGTTTGTGTCTTTGCATCTGTTAATTTGCTTTTGTTGTTTTCTCCTCAAAATAAAATAATTCAAAAACATCAAATAAAAGTAAACTTATTTTCCTTTTCTTCCTAACTGTTTTCAGTCTATGGTGCCAATTTCATCTGATAGATAAATTCCAACTGCCCAAATTGTACCAGTCCAATGTATTGTTTCCTATTCTTATAAGCCTAGCCCAAGTCAGGTATCTGAGCTAAATGAACCTTTACATACCCGCAGTAAGTATGGTTTCATTAGCTTTGCCCCGTGTGATTTTCTGCTCCCTTTTATTCCCAACCCGTTTTTGGCTTGAAACTAAGAATAGAAAGTTGGATTTGTGTCTGCAGTTCATTCTGAGGGAAAACGTGTGAAGATCAAATTGCTGTTCTGTAGCAGATAAAAAATTGAAAGTCTTAAAATGCTAATGAAAAAACGAGAAAACTATATGATAATTAATGTGAAGTTTGCCCTAGAGTGGCAATTTAGTTAATTTAGGGAGTCTAGAATTGATTACAGGTTGAGGAAAAGTGTTTTTTTAAAAAGGTGGTTGAAAATATCCAATATATATAGGAAAAAATTTGGGGTCACAGAAATACTGCGAAATTTATTTAAGGACAGCGCAAACAACTATATTTCATTATAGCTAACTAAATGTAGAGAAAGAAATGTCACAAGAGTGATACACTGTAAATATCTCTGAGGTATTTCCTTGAAACCAACTATCAATATGGACACAAAATTGCTATTCTTTCTTTATAATTACTCTTCTTTGAGCTGCTTTCTGTCCTATGTTTGAACACAAGAGAGTATTACTATAAATATGGGCAGGCAAATTTATGGAAGGGGAACTTTGTTTATCTGCAGTCTCCTCTTTTTCTGTTAATCCCATTGAATTAAAGAATAATTCAGTAAAAGGAGTTATTTGGCAAAACTTTGTACTTCACCATCAAATCTGATGTATTGCTATGCATTATAAAGATAGTATAAGTGCCTGAAAATTTGCATATTTTTATACAGCACACCTACCTTTACCTCATTTGGCACTCAAAGTGACAAATTGAGAGTAGCAGAAGATCCTAAGTGCTGGGAATGCAGTTAAATACTGAATAAATGGATCCTTTGAAAGGATGTAAGGCTTAATGGTTACTTAACCTACACATGACTCCATTTCTCCTACAGAAAAATAAAGATAGTATTTATTATTCATAAAACTTTTTAATATGTCACCTCATTAATCTTCTATCTCTTTGTATGACCCAGAGACAGAAAAATACAAAAGCTTTAAAATTGGCACTCAATTTCAGATGCAGTAGCTGATCCACCCAAAGGCTTGAGATATTACCATTTCAAGCTGTTACAGGAATTTCAATCTTTCACATCCCTCAACTGAGTAATCTGGACTTTTGCCTCAACACCTTCCTTAAAAATGTAATGCTAGTACAGAAGGACATTCCAAAGCAATCAATATTTTATGAAATGGTTGAGCTGTAATATGGATTTTGAATGGCATTAGTGTTAAATGCATTAACTTTAATGAAGAACTTACAAATGGTCTCTTAACAACCTTACTGGGACATTACTGCTTTAAAATGGCTTTTACTCCGTCCTTGGAATCCACATGATACATGTGACAAAGACTTGCTCAGTGTTAAGAGAGGATTAGATGAAGGAAATTAATTAAATCTTCCTTGCAACATTTTCCCCTTGAGCTATTCAATATGCTGAAGTGGTATGACAGGATACTATCCTTTCGATAAATCTACTCATTAAATAACTCAATTGGGTTTAAACACACATTCTACTTTTCTTTTTTTTTAAGTGAGACTATAATTTTTCTTCTTGTCTTTTTAACCTGACCCCTTCAAGCCAGTGCCACCTCTTTGATTTGTAATTACCTTTTAGCTCCCACATAAGGACAGTCACAAAGTATGTCTATGTGTTTCAGAGTCCATTAATTCATTTCCCTGAAACTTGACTTCAGTTGCGGTGACAAATTTAAATAGCTTAAGGATGTTTGTTTAACTGATCCTTAAGACAAATAAGTATCTGACATGATATTCTAGGCAGAAACCATAGCTGTGAGTTATGTTCCATGATTTTAGATGGAGCCCATGTCTATGAATCTTTTTCAGCACTATTTAAATCACACTTCAGTAACTGTAATAATCATTAAATTTCCATTTATTAGATCAATACACTATTGTGTTTAAATCACATTAATTATGGTCTATTCAGTTTTTACAATATTGTTGGTTAAAATTTATTAATTTTAGGGAATAAATTTATACTGTAATATAAGGTAAAATAATATTCACATACGATGGCTTACTTTATTTTCTAGAAATAAACATCATTTGGCCATTAAAACGCTATGTGAAAAATAAACTGCGATATGATGTTCCAAAAATTATGTCAAATTTAACATGTGTAGGAAAACAAATAAAAACTTCAGAGTTCCTCAGTAATCTCAAATAACAGCAGGTTGGTGCTTTAGAACGCACTGATGTCTGCAATTTTGATGTTGAGACTGAGAATATAAAGTTAGTTGTGGACTCCACAGTGGTTCTCTTTGCGCTCATCAAGATATTATTTATGTTCACAAAATTTTGATGAACAAAACCAATCTGAGCAAAGAAGAATATGCCTTCTGTCTAAAATAATTACTTAGTTACTCAGGAATGCATGTGTACATTTGAAGTAACAGTATTGTCTGAATAAAATAGAAATCAAAATGTGCACACATGAATGAATGATATTTTTATAATGTAATAATCTAATTAAAACATGCATATGCATACATATATTCATGCCATATGTACACACATATTGTTTAGCTAAATTATGATTATAGTTACTAAATTTTATAAGAAAATAAATGTCATAATTCAGTAATTCAGACATTTATTTTGAAATTTAAAAAAACTGATAACAATGACAAATTTCACCTTACTTGTAACATTAACCAGGAAATGAAAAAACAATTTTATATGCATAATGTATTTGTTTCTCCATTGTGTTGATTGCTAAAAACTGAAATTTTTATTCTGCAATGAAATTACTTTTTGAAATAACCATATGAATATTTCTGAGATCTAAGATTAACTACGTAAATTAAAAAGCAAATTTATCAAGTGAAATGCTCTATGTATTTCAAGATCATGACATTGAGGTGGATGATAGATAGGGTTCTAAAGTAAAATCCGGTAGATGCAATATTTAATGAGATACAGAAATATGGCATATCCATGCAAAATTAAGCTCAAATCATAATCATAAAATAGTAATTCAACTGTCATAAAGTATATGTATAAATTTTACTGCAAAAAAGATCAGAAACAAATGAATTTTAAGAGTGTTTTCTTTAGTTCTGTGAGGTATACTAATGAAATTTTGATTGAGATTGCATTAAATCTGTATATCAGTTCTGGGAGTATGGCCAGTTTCACTATGTTGGTTCTTCCTACCCAAGAGTAAGTGATATCTTTCCATTTTCTGATATTCTCTTTGATCTCCTATTTTAAGATACTGTAATTTTCACTGTTCCTCTTTTAAATCCTTTGTTAGATTGATTTCAGAGTATTTCATTTTCTTAGATGCTGTTATGAAGAGTTTGCTTTCCCTAATTTCCCTCTGTATGAGTTTCTTGTTTGTGTACAGGAATGCTATTGATCTTTGAGTGCTGACTTTGTATTCCACTACATTGCTGAATTTGGATATTATATCTACAAGCTTTTTGGTGAAGTTTTTGGGGTCTCCTATTTATACTGCCATGTCATTTGTAAATAATGAAAATTTAAATTCTTCCTTTCCTACTTTATTACCTTTACATTTTTCTCCAGTCTAATTGCTCTGGCTAATGTTTCCAAAATTATATGTATAGGAGTGGTGATAATGGACATCATGCCTTGTTCCCGATTTTAGAGTGAAAGCTTTCAATGTTTGATCATGCAGTATGATGTTGGCTCTTGGTTTATCACAGATTGTATTTATAAGATAGAAATAAAGAACATCTATTACAATTTCTGCAGAATTTTTATCATGAATGGGTGTTGGACATTTTCAAGTGCTTTTTCTGCATCTATTGAAATGATCATGTGATTTGGAAGCAGTTCTGGGTAGCAAAGGCAAGCCAGGGAGCATCAAAATCCCAGGACTGAAATTGTACTGCAAAGCTACTGTGATAAAATTAGCATGTGATTGGCAAAAAACATGCCTGAAGATCACGAGAACAGAGGATGCAGGCACAAGCACAAACACACTCAGCAACATTATCTTTGACAAAGGAACCAAACATGTTCACTGTAAGAAAGATAGCCTCTTTCCTAAAAAGGTGCTGAAAAAATTGACTTTCTATATACCAAAGACTACAATTAGACCCAAGTCTGCGACCATACTCTAAACTAGAGTCAAAATGGATCAAAGATATAAATATTAAAATAGAAATACTAAATTTACTGGAAAACAAAATAGGTAGAAATCTCAAAGACATAGGTGTAGGTGGATATTTCCTGAACAAAACCCAGACTGCAAGGGAAATATTACAAAAAATCAACAAATGGCACCTCACCTTATTAAAAGCCTTTGTGCAACAAAAGACATCACCAAGAGAGTGAAAAGATCGTCCAGAGGGAAAATTTATAGCCAGTTGTCCCTCAGACAAAGGACTTCTATCTAGAACATAGAAAGAACTGAAAAAATCAGACCACCCAAATTCAAAGATCCAGTCCAAAAATGGGTGTCTGAGATGGATATGCACATCTCAGATGAAGAAAGGCAAATGACAAATAAATATATGAAAAAAATGTTTAACATCATTGGTCTTTCAAGAGATGCAAATTAAATGAACAGAGTCTCTTTCACCACAGAAAGAGTGGCTATCATAAGAAAAATCAATAAATAATCAAAGCTGATGGGGCTGTGGGGTAAAAGGAACTCTTCTCCACTGTTGGTGGGAGTGTTCAGTGGTGCAACCACTGTGGAAATTGGCATAGAGTTTCCTTAAAAAAACTAGGATTTGAGGTCTCATTTGACCCAGCCATTTCCCTTCTAGGTATCTTCCCAGAAGGATTAAATCATCATAACACAGCGATATAAGTGCGTCCATGTTTATAGCAGCACAATTTGTACAAGCTAAATATTGGAAACAACCCAAATGCCCATCAACTGAGGAACGGATAAAAAGATGTGTTTTTTATACAGTTAAGTACTACTCAGATGTAAAAAGAATAAATGACATTTTTATAGCTAAATGGATGCATTTAGGATGCATAAGTGAAATAAATCACGGCTGTATGTATAAACAACGCATTGTCACACTAGTGTGATAAACTGAACAAATAAATGAGGTCCAAAATGTAGAATAGATACTGTGAATTGAGAAGAAACTGTTCAAAACAAAACACAAACTGTGATTGGGGAAAAGGGGAAAAGAAGGAAGGGAAAAATATACTTATATACATGATTTTTTTTTTTTTCCATTACCGGGAATCAAACTCACGAACTTGAGTTTGACAGGCAGGTACTGTGCCACGGAGCTAAATCCTCAACCTTATACACATGATAGTTAAGACCCTTGTAAAACTACTTTCATTGTTAAGAATGGCTTAGGTTAATACTGTTTGGACAAGATAACTTCCCTGTATCATGTACTCTGCATAAATACTATAAAAACAATACACAATGTATTAATTATTGTCACTGTCCTAACATGTTTTGAAACTGTATTATATGATTATTTCTACATTTGCCCAATAAAGTAAAAAATTTATGGGCTGGGGATTTAGACCAGAGGCAAAGCGCTCGCCTGGCAAGTGCAACATCATGAGCTTGATTCTTGGTACGAGAAAAAATTTTAAAAAGCCAAAATCAAACAAAGTAAAAAATTTAAAGAGATCAGACATAAAATTTCTCATACAAATCGAAATTCTCTTTTTCTGCATAATAATGAAAGTAATAGTTTAAAAACTAAGAATTCAATTGCAAAGTTTCAAGATGTACTGTAAGAAAACCAAAAACACAATAATGCTTTTGACAAGGAGGTAAACTGCATGCTTGCAGTGTAAATTTCATTTTGTATAACTAAAACATTCAAATTAAAATAAGATAATGAGAATTTAAAAATGATTTAAATAGAACTAAAATTTTTGGACATTTGTTCTACAAACAGGAATGAATCTAAAATTTTTCTCATAATAAAAATTTTGGCTCACATACAGCAAATGTGAATAAATGCAAGAAGGAAAGTGAAGGTTTGTCAGAAAAACAGAAGGGCTCAGATGCAATGATTTTTTAAAACTGTGTAGAAATTTGTGGGGAATATTTAATAAAACAGATAACTTAATTTCAACCTGATTTACTCAAAGGAAACATTTGATGTAAAGATATGATAATCTGTATTTAAATTGTAGCATCTGGTAACTTTTATAATAAAAGAATTTGGAGGCATACTTCATAGCATATTCCAAGGCAGTTCGTAAACCTAACCCTAACCCTAACCCTAACCCTAACCCTAACCCTAACCCTAACCCTAACCCTAACCCTAACCCTAACCCTAACCCTAACCCTAACCCTAACCC
>NW_004955426.1:14863097-14936619 GCF_000276665.1 Chinchilla lanigera
ACCCTAACCCTAACCCTAACCCTAACCCTAACCCTAACCCTAACCCTAACCCTAACCCTAACCCTAACCCTAACCCTAACCCTAACCCTAACCTTAACCCTAACTTCAGCTCTGATTATTTGGCCTTGGCAAGTCAATCTGTAGGCAGTTCAACTCTCTCCTTCACAGATAAAGGATTTTTAAATCATGTTAAAGGATTTTTAGTGTTTCTGCACTCTAAAACATTATTAGAGCATCAGCTTAAATTCAGTACAACGGTTTGGGTGAGGAGAAAGGTAAAAGTGACAGCAGTTCTGTCCTGGAAAAATAGTCACATTTAGTATTCACACATTTTTTAGGCAGTCTTTGTTTTCCAAAGAAGTTTTCTGAGTCTTGTCACCATCAACCTCATGAGATACAGAAATGGAATAATGCACTAAAATTAAAGTTAGATAAATGTATGATAACTGACACAAATTATTCTGCAGCTACAGAACAATAAACTTGGAAAACATCTGAAACATTGTGAAAGAGAAAAATAGCAAATTCAGGGACAGGTGAAATGATGGGGGAAGTAGCTGAGGATTGTACAAACCATGTCTGTTTAGCTGGGGGTATATATGTATTACTGGGGAATTAATGTTTTCAGAGTAGGGAATAGAGATCAGGGAAAAAACAGAAATCTGGAGCAAGTGTCTTGTTTTATATATCTGATGAATAGTATGAAGAAGTAGAAATTAAGTAGGTTTACTCTGTTATATTCTAACCAGCAATTATTTGCTGTCACATTTATTTTTTTCTTTGCTGATCTGCCTTCTTTTGATATTACTTCCCCATTCCAGATAAATCAATATGTAACTATACACTGTTCTTTTTCAATTATGATCAGTATGTTATACTGATTTTAACAAGAAAAATGACAGCAACCGTCTATTTCTTTGTACCATGAATTCAGCTAGTATTTTTATAAAAATTTTATGAACTATATTATTTGGTTTAATAAGATGTTTTAGTTATTGTTACAAGTAAGATATACCACATCAGACAAAGATAAATGGGATGCACTCTCTAATAAGAGAGACTGTAATTTTAATCATTTTCTCTTCATCAGTTGAGTGTTTTAACTCTTATTGGTTTAGCATTGACTGCATTAGTCTTACATGGAGGGGAAAGACTGAATCAAGACCACTCTAGTATTACACTCATCTGAGATTTAACCCATCTAAGCAAAAGTAAGGAAACTACTTAGAGGACATGAAGGTATTACTCCAGTGAGAAATCGGTATAAAAAGGAAGTCAAAGCTGGAAATTTAGCTGGAACATTGGAGGGAAATCATTTGTCTGGAAACAAAAACCATCATTCTCAAACTTCTCCAATTTAAACAACAATAATATATGAATGATTAGCCCTAATGTATGTTCCCCTGTTTTAAAAAAATGGCAAAATAAGAAGACAACAGTATTGGAGATGATGTAGATGGTCTCTGTGAAATGAAGTACTATTTGATAGCACCTTTGGTATCAAAAATGTCAAGGTGAAGGGCAGTCGTGGGTGGAACTGGACAGCAGTATGTTACAGGAGACAGGCCAGACACAGAAACAGAAGTGCTGCATGATGCATTTCACACGTAGAGTCTAAAAGTGTGGCTCTCGGAGACGTTCAGAGTAACACCGTCCTTACCAGCAGCCAAGGAGAGCAGGGATAAGGGAGAAATGGAAAAGTTCATCAGTGGATGTTCAGTGCAGCTAGATAGGAGCAGAAATTCTGGATGTGCTATGTTTCCGTAGAATGACTATAGAAAACAGTAATATATTGTAAGTTTCAAAAATCTAAAGGAAAAAGGTTTAAAAGATTTTAACATAAAGAAAGATATTATTGGATGAGATAGATGAATTTAACCTTACTTAAGCACTGCACCACATTTAAATGTAATCAAACTTATCATGCACTTTAGTGATATATAGATTTTTTTTGTGCTTTTCTGTGAATTAGTGAAATGAATTGAGCTTAATTAAAATGGATTGTTAGATAGTGCCTCAAGTTTCCCTGGAAAGTGTATTATTCATTGAAATACTTACCTTATGTCACTTCAATATGCAGGATGTTTTACTGGTTACATGTTAAACTGTTAATTTTCTCCACTGGAAGATCTTTCTAAATTGATTTCTGTTTTAAAATGGAAATAACTTACATACCATAACATGGAATTTTCAAAACATAGAGTATTTTATAAGAATAATTTCATCAAAGTGGAAAATGTTGAAAATCACATAAAGTCAATAGTAACTTGTGCAATGATTAATTCCACAAGAATATAAAAATCACTGTTCTGACTTAAAAGGAACGCATGAGGCAGTGAAGTTTCACCTTAATTGCTTCATTGTCTCTATATCTTCCACCAGAAAACCACAAAATACTTCACTATATTTTTAATTACATTTCAATTTTTAGAAAAATTTGTTACTACCTAAATGTTAACTCATAACAACTCATTTATTATTTATAATATTCATTACATCTGGAATTAGCTTTTAGCTTCTAAATTTACTTTTTTTATTATTTTCCTTACATTTTATTTTTCTGCTCTTTTAATATCCCTTCATAATACTGTCACCATTTGTTTACAAGAAAAAAAATGTGGCATTTTAAAATATCAAGTAATATGTGTTATAGCTTTGCTAAACATCTCATCACGTTTGTTGCAAGAGATTTATAATTCAGATTTTCATTAAAAAGGGGAAAAATTAACACCATATGTTGTGCTAAAGTCTGTGCAGCTGCTGCTACAGCAGCTTAATAACTTGTAAACTGGAAAACATTCTGCACTTTATATTATACACAGGATTGTTACTTCTTTCAGATATTGTGATTTTTTTACTACCAGGATTAACATCTAAGAAAGCATGGTGGAATGTTGGAACAGAGAAGTGCCCACATTTATATTTTAGAAAAGAGAGTTCTCTTTGAATCACAAGCTAAATGAGTATCTATAACTGAAATTAAAATAGCCGACTACTCCTGAAATTGAAGTGGAAAAGCAGACTCAAAGAGGAATGTTCTATATTAATGCATCTCCTCTAGTAATCTTAACTTTATTGCAAAGTGATGTTTGCCTAAATATCAATCTACTTGGCATTTTTATTACAATTCTGTAAATGGAAAGAGAGCAAATGAACCATTTACTGCCTTTATTTTCTGAGTATAATCATGTTTCTGTTTTCCATTCAATGATAGTCAACCTTTTTATTCTCTCCAACATAAAATATCCTTGAGCATTAATGATTAGTTTTAGCAAGAGCTTGATTTTGTACCCTGTAGTCATTTGTATAGCAGTGTATAGAATGCTAGAAATAAGCATTTATAACCTTCAGTTCAGAGGTTAGAAAAAAACAACATAATTCATAACCTTGCAGATTTCAGATAATGTTTATGTGTTAACTACATATATGACATAAACACCATCATATCCAGAAATCTTAAATTTATTTATTGGGTTTAAAGTACCATAAAGAAAGAAAAAATCTTTCCTAAAGCATTATAAGATAGGTTAGTAATTTTATTTTTAAGGTGCATTTTAGCGGGTATTTGCATGTTTGTTTTGTATTCAAAAGAAGATCCTAATAATAATTAATATTTTTCCTATATCAGTTTATTTATGCATAACCCTATCATGATAAAAACACAGAGTTCAAAATTTAGCATGAAAGAATGTCTTTGTCATGGAAATTAGATGGTTACTTCACTTTTTATGCAAAAATCTAAGCACAGTCTAAAGATCGACCTTTTTTAATAGAAACACAAAATACTCAAAAGTATTAGCAAAAAACTCCAGAATTATGTGGAAATAATTTTATATGATTTGCCAGGCTTTATACAAGGCATGTTTCATGGATTTGTTAAAAGTAGCAATGTCACATGCATATTAGTACATTAATGACAGAAAAATATGTGATCATGTGAATAGATACAGAAAAATATTTTACTAATATTTGGCACCTGTTAATGATTAAGTACTCCAAAAACTACTAATAAAGGAAAATTTCTCAGCTTCTAAAAGGATTCCTGTGAAAAACTCCTAACTAAAATCAAAGTTAATGTTGAAAGACTGAAAGATTCATGCATTTGACTTGGAATGATTACATTTACAATTACATGAAAAAGTAAAATTCCTAAAATAAACTCCATAAATGTGCAATACGTGAGAACAGAAAATTCTAAAACATTATAGGAAGATATTAAAAATGTATCAATAAAGTAAAAGACAGCCTGCATGCATCAGCATCCCCTCACGTTATTTCAATGCGGTAATCAGATTGATCTACAGAGACTGTAAGTCATTATCATGATTCCACTGCTTGACCTTTTCTTCAAATATTTACAAGGTGATCCTAAAATTCATATGAAATGCCAAGGACACAGAATAACAACAAATCTTTAAAAAGGAGAATCAAGGCTGGAGATTCCCCAATTCAGGTGTTAAATAGTGATCCAAAATGCAGTAATCTATACTGTGTGATATTGGCATACATCTAGAATAATAATCAGAGCTGAGAGTCCAAAAAACAACTTGTATATATGTTATTATTCATATTTTACATACTTCCTAAGATAGTTCAATAAAGAATGAATGGTGTTTTCCACAAATAGTGAGACAATAGGATATAACTGTAGGTAAACTGTTCTTTTCTCAAATACACACCAAAATTAAATCACAGTTGGTCAGAGGGAAATTATAAAAATTTGAGGACAAAAATAACATAGGAGTAAATTTTCATGGCCATACATTAGTCAATGATTTTTTTAGACATGATACCCTAAGCACAGCAACCAGAGAAATAATATATTAATTGTGTTCAAATAAAATCTTTCCATCAAAGAGAGCCTCGACAAACTAAAATAACAATTGTAATATTTGAAGGTGTATGTTTCTTCATTCGTAGACACTAGAATATAAGAAAGACTCTTACAGCTCAATAGATTACCTATTAAAAATAAGTGATAAAATCTTATTTGACATTTCCCCAGAGAAGGTACACAAATAACTGACACATATGCATTTAGTTGCATCAATATAATTACCATCATGGAAATATAAATCAAAATCACAATGAGTAGCCCCCTCAGCAAGGGCGTTGGAGTCTAAATCTGTCATCCCATCGCTCTGGGAGGCTGAGGTAGAAAGACTGAACATGTTGACCCAAGTCTGGGTGATGGAGAGGTTTAGTCAGACACTGCCTCAAAATAAAACAAAAAAAATAAAAATTAAAAAAATGAATAGGTACAATTAAGTATGTGCAATTAAGCTTAGTGCAAAAGCCCTAGATTCAACCCCAATTATTAAAATTAAAAGAGAGTGAGAGACACAGACAGATAGGCAGATCAACAGAGAGAGATAGAGACAGAGATTGACAGGGAGACAGAGAGGCAGAGACTATGCCGTACTTCCCACTGTAGCTATAAAGGGCTTCTGGGATGTGGGAAAAGAGAAGGGAAAGAAGGAGAAATTTTGTATGTATGTACATACAGGATAGTTAACATGGTTGTTCTTCTGTCTTCTATTTCTATGCTGAAAGAAACTGTCAATGAGTCTTTGGTTGACCAGTATTGCATGTCTATATCTGTTTTCACAAGAAGCCACTTTGAAGATATCAATATGTAATACAACCACCATTGTTAATTCCCTACCACTTTGTTTGTAACTCTATATTGTCTGTATTGTGCTTGTGATATGTTGTAAAATGTTGTATGTCTGTTAATGTTTCCCTCCTTTTATCTTTAAAATTAAAAAAAAAAAATCAAAAGGACAGATGGTAATACCTGTTAGAAAGGATATGGGTAAGTGGGTGATGGGAGTATAAAGTGTTCCAAGCTCTGCAGAACTAGTTTGACTTTTCCTGAAAATGTTAATCATAACATTATCATATGCTATATTCTAGATGTTTATGTTTTCCAAACATTTATAGTTTGAAATCCCAAAGCAATGACAATATGAGGTGGGGTCTGATGAGGTTACTTCATGAAATGAGCTCATGATAACTGTCAGCAGTGTCCTCACACAGGAAGCCAAAAGAATCTTTTGCCCCTTCTGAGTGTCAAAAATATAAAAAGGCTATCTGTAGATAGTTCAGTAGTAGAGGATCTGTGAGATTGATTCCCAGTGCCACCAAAATCAAAGTAAGACAAGGGAAACAATGGCCATTTCCCTTCCTGAGAGTCAGTTAGCACACCTTAAAGCACAAAATTGTATGTCAGTATAAAATGGATTATTATTATTAACATATTCAAATTTATGTAGTATCAGGGATGCATCAAATATTTTTGTGATTTGTCAAGATTTAAAATTTATGATTGTTTTAGTAACTCCTTTTGATTTGTTCTGTAATCTTTCACTATTCTTTTTTTTCATTAATCTCTAATGACATCATCTTTACAAACTTTTAACTTAATCTTGAAATTTACTTGGTTATCTTAGCTTTAAAGTTTCTCAGAAGATTTCATGAGGTCTCAGTTTTTACATCACCAGTCAATATCTTACTGATTCCTTCACTCCATGGAAGGTGATACTAAAAGCACTGTCCCATAAAGCTCACACCAGTAAATCACCGTCTCAAGTGATTCACAGAGTAAATGAGTCTATGGCAGCTTCCAACCCATCAGTCCTCATTCTTAGTAAGGTGCACACCCATTGTATTCCTGACAATCATCACTTTACTTTCTAATTTGCATTTTACTATTCTTCATTGACATTCATTAACAAATTAAAAAATGACAAAATTTCCTGAGGACAGAAATCACCTACTACCAAAAGATGACACTCTTGGAAGGCACAAATTTGAGAAGAATCAAGAGATCATGCTCCCAACTTATTTTTACGCTTGACTTTGTAATAGACTTCTAATTCTTAAACCCAATAACCAGCAGCAAATTTCTACAAGAGATAATGTCTACATACTGCTTGGATCTTTAAAGCAAACAAAATAAAATTAAAATTTGGCTTAATTAGACACATTTGAAAATATATTCACAAGTGTAAATCATATAGTTTACCTTGCAAGAACAACAAAAATATTCTAAATTTTATATGTGGGGGCTGGGGATTTAGCTCAGCAGCAAAGCACCTGACTAACAAGCGCAAGGTCATGAGTTCGGTTCCTGGTACTGGAGAAAAACCAAAAAAAAAAAAAAAAAGGAAAAATTAAATTTTATATGTGGACTCAGAGAATTTCCACAGAATTTTCCTATTTCCTCGTGTGATTTAAGTACTGCAGCTGCTCCTCAGAAGAAAGAAATATGCATACATATTTCATTTTTATAATACATATTATTATTAACATCTGTTTTGTTATAAACACCAGTATTTTCTGTAAATATTTTACAAATGAGGGAACAGACTATGGTAATATAATATCACGAATGCTATGATGAGCAACAATATCCACCTTGTCAAGGATATTTCTTCTAGAGGTTCTTTTAAATGGTATAGTATACAACAATTGAAGTTTCACAAAGCAGTACCAGAGTGTTGCATTAATTAAATGAAAGAAAGCTGAAAAACTTGAGGAGTTTCTGAGGTAACCTTTAAAGTAAAAAAGTACAATGTTCTGTAGTGACATGTATCGGAAAGGGCTGCCCACAAAGTAAAAATCACAGAAGGAGAAAAGCCACGCTTGTCAATATAAACAGTGTGTGTCGGATGAGGGGCTAACTCAGGGAGGCGAAATAGACAGAAGTGGCAAAAGATACTGGTTTGCAAAGTTAAGCAATAAGTATGACTCAAAAATGTCCTATAAGTCTTAGATTCTTAGATGCGAATTGAAGTAATAAACTGATGACAAACACATTCTTAAAGATGGTATTTTACAGAATAAATAAAATCAGACATATAAACAGAGACTAGAGCCACAGTTCCCGGTGCTGAGGGGACATTAGTAGGAGGGACTGAAGACTGCGGAGAGGCCTGCCTGGGTATTCCACAAAGACTAAGGAGAGATGTTTAACAAAGGAGGCTGTGTAAGAAAAATAGGAAAAAAGGTTTCCTTTGTGACTATTAAAGTCTTGTTGTTAGGAGAAGACTAAAGTACAAGTATTTTGAGAATAATTTTGAATACACAATTAGAGAAGCAGAAGATAGAACTCTGGCCATAAATGTGAGGGTTTTTCACCACAAAGTTGTTGATTACATTTACAATAGTAGAGGAGCGATGTGGGAGAAGAATTTAAATGAGAAGAATGGAAGTTTGAGCTTAGACATTTATTTGGAAAATACTTTTTAAAAATGTCACACAAGACTCAACAGAAACTTGCTTACTAGTGAGAAACCTGTGCCGTAGCACACTGCCCAAGTCTGCACTAAAGGGAATAAATGGTTTGAACACTTTTACTACTTGCCTGCCACCTGTTATTAATTGAGCTGACGGAGTGAGTGACTATTTGTGCAGCTGCTATAAAGTGAACTAAATTTTAGGAATAAAAAAATATATAGCATTCATTGAGTCAAAAGTAAGGCTGATGATTAAATGAAATACATAGAAAGGCATAAGTTTAAAATTGCACTTTTACTTCTTCTGGGGCTGAAGATATTTTTCATAGTTACAGCAAAATCCATTCAACTATATTTATAACATAAGAGAATAAAACTAGACCGACATAATTCAAAAATTGCAGAGTCTGGAAACTTTCTGTTTGATAAATTTCTAGAGCATATTGAGGAGATCTGTCAGAGGGCAGAAATGCTTCCATGTTTATTTTGCTTTTATCAATAAATAGTAGTAGTACCTTTGAAAATGGAAAAATGATTCTTTAATTTGTGTACTAAAATGTATTTAATGACTAATACCTATTAAAATAATTATGGTTAGTTTAGACTATGTAATAAATATATTTAAAAACTTTTTCAGCTTAAATCATGTGTAAGATGAATAGGCAAAGTGACAAATTTGATGAAGTTGTTATTTCTTTAAAAATACAACATGAATTTATCTTAATACTAATGAAAAATTTGTATTATTGCACCACTTTACATAAACATTTTGAAAACATTTCTCATAAATACCTGTGAAAATTCATCCTGCCACTATTTCAAATTGCAGACAGGAAAATGGTGAAGAATCATTTACATAATGGCCAAATGTAAATTCATTCTCCTGGTAGAGAGAAGCTCCCTGCTGCCTTGACTATGTTATGCTTTCCTGCTGCTGCTCTATGAGCTAATATAAACGGGGGGAAAAATTAACATTGTGCACTTAGGAGTCGGAAGTAAAGAAACAGCAACGCTACGTTCCATTGATTTCTTCACACCTAAAATTTCAGTTCATGAATTATCCTTGCCACAGATATTTGACACATAAAATCATCTATGTGAAAGATAAACTTTATGGAATGGCATGTATAAAAATCCAGCTTTAACTGCTAACTTTAAAGAATTTAAGATAAAGGAAATTACATTTTATTGCGTTTGCTCATGATTGTTTGTTCAATGAGTTGTCACAGAATCCAATTTCCACATTAGCTCTTTTCTCCGGAAAGAATAGATTCTCTTGTTTCACTGATGGTGAAGTAATAGTTCTACAGTCTTTTTGACTTATTATGAAAAGTATTCATAAATCTCCAGTCTTACAGGGAATAAAACTTGTCTATTTACATAGAACTACTTCCTCAATTTTAATCAGTCTTAAGTGCACGACTTCAGAATGAATTAACAATACAAAAAATACATTTCTAGTGATATTTCTTTCTTGACAATGTTGTCTTATATAAATTTAAAAAATAATGTTATTTAATAAAGGGCAGGAAACAAATGTAAAATAAATGTAAATATAACATAGAAAATCCGCTTTAAAGAAAACTCTGTGTTCTTGAAATACGTTGTCAACGATATATAAATCAAAAGATAAACACTCTAACCAAGTTCGGGCTTGGGAATACACTGGCATACTTGTTATGAAAATAATTCACCAGTGGTAGCTTCCTTGAGGCCGTGCAATTACCAGGTGCAAGACCACAAGACATCTGACCTTCAGAAAGTTACTTTATCTTTTGGCAATTCAAATTCTCCCTAAAAAACAGAGTGAGTGAGTGAGTGCTCCTCTTTCATGTGCTCTAGCTAAAATAAAATGACTATTTGGGTAAAGCACCTAAAGCAATACTTAGATTAGATAAAGTGTCCATTTAGTTTGGAGATCATCCTGTGTATAGTGTTAGAATTATAGTTACTGCTGGTTATAAGTACATTTTTTGAATTTCAATGGTGTAGTTTTCTTGCACAGAAATTATGTTTCTAGCTCAATTCCAAATTACTAAACTTAAGGGTTATTGTTTGCAACTGCTCACATTCTACTATGAATGTGAAAAATGATTTTTGCAAACTGACAATAACAACTTAAATTACATGCAGTCAACAATTGTTTAAGATTTGAGTGCTTTCTTAGTTTGAATGGCTGTAACAAAGTATCATATACCAAGTGCCTAATAAACAATAATGGTGTAGTTCACACCACTGTCAAGTTAGGATCAAAAGCATCATAGTCTTTTGGTTCCCATGTTTTTTTCTATCCTATTTCATGCTACCCCAAGTCCTAGTTTTCCCACAGTAAAAAAATAAAAGTTATTTTAGAAGGAAATCAATTAAATATTTATTATTCCAGTTAGAATATTTATTGGTTTACTCAAAAAACAACAAAAATAACTCACACAAAAGCTCATTTTTTTATTCTGGAGTTCTGTAAGTTGCTTAAGAATCTGAAACTGCTTTCACATGAACTTTTATACAGAAATTATTTTACTTAATCAAATAAATTTAAAGCATACTTTACATAATCTGTCTACAACCTATATAAAACTTTGTAAATGTGAATATTTAGATTCATTCACTTTAATAGCAAAGATTTCTTTTCCAGATATAAATAGGAACTCAGGTCTCCTGGTTGTTAATGACCCCATGTTAAAGCTCTTACTATTTTCTAAAGGTAGTAGAAGAAATTAAGTTATTTCCCCTAAGGGATTATTATTAACCATGGAAACTACCATAACTTTGCACTAAAATTCCAAAGATCTGTTCTGTGAGTCATATTTTCTACACTGAAAAAGGCTCCATACAATATCCCTATCTACAACAGAACTTAAAGTAAAATTGGATCTTTTGGGTCACATGGTCCAAGTAGTAGAGTGACTTTCATGTACATGGATATTTTATGGAAATTTATACTTAGATCCGCTTAAAGTCTGGCAGTTTTCTGTAATATAGTCCAATGAAACATATGTGGCATCCTAAATACAAAGAAATCTACTTGATAGTAAAACTTCTTTTTAATTGGAGGACAGACCAAATAAAGAAACTTGTCTTCAATGTGGAAGAAATGTTTGAGCATATTCCGTGGATGGACCTCTAGAAACGTCACAAAAGTAGCAAGTTCCTCGATTGTAATGGATGCATTATCCAAACTTGGGAGTACATGTTTCTTGAATGAAGTTTGAAGTGGACTTGGCACTTTTTACTTATCATATTCAAAATTATAATATTATAGGTACAATGCATAAAGTTAATCTCCTTTTAAAATGGGAATGATTTTAGGATATCACAGACTCTACATATGGTGGAAAAATAGCAATAGTTGATATAACCCTGCAGGAGAAGCACATACGTGAGTTTGTAGCCCTCTCTCCTGAAAGTGAACTATTTCTCATTTTCTGTACTAAGACATATGAAGAAAAAAGATCATTTTATAGATCCATTGATGCCTATCAGTTGGCAAAGAGTGTAACGATTTGTTGCAGCAATGAAACCACATCTGGATTAAGAGCTACATGTGGAGGTACTGCATAATTACATTTTCAATATTCTAATTTTATAATTGCCATTCACACCTGTCCTTTGGCAAGGGAAATGAGGTGAGTTGAATGAACTGTGATAGAAATCAACACTCAGCAATTTTTAAGTCCTTGATGGTGCAATAACCCTGACAACAAAGTTCTAGAAGCTCTTTTTTTTTTTTTTTTTTTTTTTTTTTTTAATTCCGGTACCAGGAATTGAACTCACAACCTTGAGCTTGCCAGGCAGGCTATTTGCGGCTGAGCTAAATCCCCAGCTAAATCCCCTGTTCTAGAAGCTTTGTGCTGTGTTTGGTTTGATATTTTATGTAAAGGAGGTTCAAGTTGTTTCTAGCTGGCTTTCTTACTGACCCTTTTGCGGGTCAGTGATGCAGAAAGCATGTAGGAATGTAGGTCAGTTGCTGAGTACGTGCGATGGTTTTGGTAATCGTAAGGTGGGTTTAGGTGCACTAAGCCTATAATGAGATGGACATGCTCTACTGATTATCTGACCTGTATAAACTTCTTTTTTAACTCACTCTACATAGAATTATTTTAGTCTCCAGAAATTAGTGATGGGCTAGAGCCATTGCCTAGAGTGCTTGAAATGACTGATTATTTCCCTCATCAATGCACAGTAGCTTGTTAAATATTTGCAAGTCTTTGTGTCAAAGCTAAAAGGAATATTTATACTGTTCTTTTTTGGTTATTTAGCTATGACTTTCCCAAAGAAAATTCAGCTTTCTCCTCATTATAAGTACTCTGACATTATAAATTGGTTGAGGAGAGGAGGCTGTGACTCTATTGTGATATAAGACTGATTCTTTTCAACAACATGGAGAATTATATCTACACAAATGAAGTAGACTTTCCATATATTTTTGTTCCAGTGACAAAGTGTTCAACTTTTAAGAAAAAAAGTTCTTTGCAGCACAGGATTTTATGATTCTTTCTTAGTTCCCCTGTCCCATACAATTACCATTCTGTTTTGTCTCTTGAAATTAGATACCTTTTATAGTCATCTGCTATTCTGATGTTTTACTGTCTTCACTGAACTTTGGAAACTCAGTTCCATGATAGTAGTCACTACTTGCATTCCTAGTCTATACAAAGTGTTAGCCAAGGAGCTCATTAAGGACACTGCCAACTCCATATAAATATAGTTCTTTATGACTTAAAGGCAATGCTTTCTGTACTTAAGTGAGGCTATTTTAGAAGAAAAATGAAAAGGTTTGACTTACACAACTCATTCTACACTCCCAGTCTCTCTGACTTAGTCACCCTTCATTCTAATATAATAGTGAATTTCTCACATATTAATTTAATTTAAGAAGCCAATTTACAGCTCAGAATCAAGGCAAAATGTTAAATTCACTTTAATCTTCTTAATACAATGAAAATGGAATCCTTAATTAGTAAGCCAGTATCAATCTTTTGAGTTTTCATCAAATTATTATTTGTCCCACTTAATCTGGCACACTTTGTAATTTCCTATACTTTTCATGTAGGATTCCATAAATATAGATCGTCAGAATTACATTTGGCTTTTGTGTGTACAGTACTTTATAGGTGTGACAAATTTTAAGTGTTACACTTTTTGGATTGTCTTATGAGTCCACTTGGAAATGGAGTCTGTTTATAGATGCAGGTGAAGAAAGTGATGAGGATTAGGGCATAAATTGAATTAGCAGGCCTTTGTTATGCAATTATATTCTATGAGATCTTTCTATAAGTACCCATTCTTTTGTTTGTTTTGTTTTTCTCCTGGTACCAGGTATTGAACTCACAACCTTGTGCTTGCCAGGCAGGAATTTTGCCGCTAAATCCCCAGCCCCTATAAGTACCCTTTCTATTTCAGGATCATAATCCATTCCAAGCAATATCCTACGTTTATCAGAAAATGTCTTGTGAAACTCCAAATTTAATGTGCATTTTGATTCAGCCACCGGCATCCTTACAATGTGGAAATGATTTTCCAGTGTCAGCAATAGCAGTGTGGGTTGCTTTTTACCATAACAACTGAAGTTTTCTTAAAATTAATTTAGGCTAGAAAACTAATGTCCTAAGTGCATCATTTTCTTGCTCCAAGTTTTTATTTTTTTAGTAAATTTAGAAACAATTTAAAAATACCTCCAAGTGTAAATTTAATGCCTGATGCACAATTCCTTAATCTAAGTTCCTTGCTCAATGCTTCATTGGACAGTAATAATCTAAAATTAGGTAGGGAAGCTATGCCTGAGAAAATATTTTCAGCATGGTGGAACTTCACTACCTTGTAGTCCATTCAAAATAGTGTCCTCTTTGTTTTTTATTTATTTACTTATTTATTTATTTTTTTGGTGTTTTTGGTTTTTTTCCGGTACCAGGAATTGAACTCATGACCTTGCACTTTCCAGGCAGGCGCTGTGCCGCTGAACTAAATCCCCAGCCCCCAAAATAGTGTCCTTTGATGAAAGGATATTTTTGTTGGAGAATAGTTGTTAATAACTAATTTCTTACCTTGAGCAACGATTAAGCTTTGATCCCTTCTTATGTTAATCATGAAAGTTTTATTTTACTAAAGATCTTTTTCATTCTGCAGAAGTTCATTGACTTAGAACAGAGGATATTAGTGAAGCCTATCCTTGATATTAAGAAAATATTTCGAATTTCTGGAAACATTTTTATTTTTCACAACTAAGGATTGATACAAACATTTGGTGAGTAGAAATTAAGGAAACTGCTAACATCACGCAATACAGAAGACAGCCTCTCACATCATGGAAATAGTTACCCAACCCCAAGTTCCTTCCATTTTTCTTTCTTTCTTTCTTCCTTTTTCTTTCTTTCCTTCTTTCTTTCTTTCTTTCTTTCTTTCTTTCTTTCTTTCTTTCTTTCTTTCTTTCTTTCTTTCTTTCTTTCTTTCTTTTTCTTTCTCTCTCTTTCTTTCCTTCTTTCTTTCTTTCTTCCTTTCTTTCTTTCTTTCTCTCTTTCTTTCTTTGCTTCCTTTTCTTCCTTTCTTTCTCTTATATTCCTTTGGATTTTTTCTGAAGTGTTTGACAATGTCAAAATATGAATTTTTAACCTACAAATCCCTCGGTTCTTTTTGTGGTTTACATATAATTTTTCTTCCTCTTAAAGTTTGATCAGATGAATTTTTGTTCCTTTAACTATCACAAACTTTTATAAATTATAAAATGTAATTTATATTTATGTAAGTATATAGCATTCATGTATAAATGTATATAATGTATCACAAAAAATTAAAATAACTACCTGTATCTTATAAATTTAAATTTTCCCTAATTTTTACAATAAATAAAATTATTTCTGATACAAAAATCCTTATCTTAAGAAAAATTAGAATTATTGAGGCATTACTGTTCACAATAGTTCCTTTCACGTTCTTTTTACTTACTTGAGTAACATTGAAGAAAATGTAAATTGCTGTCTCCTTATAAGGGAGTTTTATTAAACTTTCAGAATATAATTGTTAGTTATCTGTCCCTTTTTGTTTGTATATACATGGTATATATATATAATATATATGTATGTGTAGCAAAAAGTATAATATATATGTGTATGTAGTACAGTAATAAAGTAATATATAAATTTAGACTTAATATAAAATAATACCATGTTTTGCAATTATTCTATATTACTTAATAAAAGATAGCAGAATTCAATCATATCAAATTAGCATTTGTAATCATAATATTGATTATGCACCTTATGATATTAAAAAGAATCTGAGAAATTAAAACTTCTAAAGTTTTTCACTGGCTTAGGATTTAGATTGAGAAGCTTTTGCCAAGTGGATATCTCTGCAAGCTTATGTGGGCCCTAAAATATCTTATTTTTATTTGAATCAAAACTTTACATACGTGACTGTGTCAAAGTAGTTGCACGATGCACATCTGTGTGTACATGTGTGCTTGTGAGTAGTAGACTTTTTTACAATCACTTTCATTAATTTTAACATCTATTTACTAATGAACTTAGAAAGGGCAAGATTTCTAAATAAATTCCCAATTTATGAACATTTGAGTTTTGAAATTTCCCAGATACAAATGGACTTTGCATCACAAACATTTGTAGATGAGAAGAGATTGGGAAGCTGCTCACTTGTCTGCTGGAGATCATCACAGCTGTGCTGCTGTGTGATCCTGGACAGTGAGACAGAGGTACACCTGGCTGTACACCTCGCAATCTCAGCCCAGGATGTCTTCACACAAGAAGAAAAGCAGTGGTGATGTGGAGGGGACTGCTAGGAAGCACAAAGCAATAACCATGGAAACACAAGTGAAAATGATTGAGCAACTGGACCGAGGCAAAAAGATAGTAGACGCGCTTATTCTTATTGCATAAATTGTGCTTCCATCTTAAATAAGAACAGCATCGTGGGGGCTGGGGATTTAGCTCAGCAGCAAAGCGCCTGCCTGGCAAGCACAAGGTCGTGAGTTTGGTTCCTGGTACCGGAGAAAAACAAACAAACAAACAAACAAACAAACAAAAAACCAGCATCCTGGAAGTTGTGCCAGTGAAGTCAATAATAACACCCAAAATGCACTGCAAAGTGTTAGAGAAGATGGAGAGTCTTCTCGGTGTGTGAATACAGGATCAGAGTCAGTTTTGAGTCCCACTCAGTTTAATTCTTATACAAGGAAAAGCTAAAAGCCTGTTTGAAGACGTGAAGAAAACGTGGGGTGAACAGGGTGCATCCTTCACGACCAGCCGCGGATAATGTTAAAGATTCAAGGCCGCACCAGATAAAAGGAAGTGGGTCACCCGTCAGGTGAAACCACTTTGAAGATATCAATACGTAATACAACAAGCACTGTGAATTTCCTACCACTTTGTTTGTAACTCTGTATTGTCTGTACTGTTCTTTTGCAATTTTGTAATAGGTGGTCTGTCTGTTAATGAAATTATTTACCTATATAAAATACTGATTTTGTGACATTAATTTTGTGCATAAAATTTTAAAATTAAAAATAAAAAAAAACAAAAAACAAAGATAAAAGGAAGTGGTGAGGCTCAGAGCACAGTTACCACCACTGCCCAAGAGACACAGAGCAAGACGAAAGAACGCTGCCTCCACCTGGGGAGCTACTTTGCGTCTCTGTGAGTTCATCTTTGAGGTCCCTGTCATGACTTTTGCTGTCAATTCCAGGTTTGTTTTCCCTACAGCTATTCCACTGCCACCCCTTTTCCTCTCATCTGAAGCAATTTTATACTATGTGGGAACACTTACTAAAAGCCATTGCTCTCCTAAGGAACTCTATATACTTCACCATAAATCTTTCCCTTATGAGCCTACTACAATATTTGTAATGCTTTATCCAAAATATCATGGAACAAACATTTAAGCAAAAAATTAATTACTACTATGTTTTATGTCAAATATTCAGTTAAATCGTATTATATTTTAGGAAAAGTTGCTCTTAGGTACAGATAAATTGAATTTCAAAAATGCATCTAACTAACAAAGAATTCTCAAGACTGAAGTGTCAAGCCAATGATGATATATTAAAATTGCTAGCTCTGCAACAATAAGAAAGTTATCTTCTAAAATATTTTATTTTTCTTTTGACTCTGACAGCCAATTTTATGATGTTCAAGATAAAATGAAAAGTCATCACATATGCATTTTAAGTATGTTGAAAAATAAACCACCTCTTACCATAAATATAGGATATTAATGTCAAATTCATGAACTATAGAGTTAGCAAAATTAAATATATTGAAAGAACATGTTCTCTCATAATATACTTATATACTCTTTTACTTCTGAAAAGTATTTTGTCTATATTTTATATGAGTCTGGTGAATAAATTCTAAAATTTTATGCACAAAATTAATGTCACAAAATCAGTATTTTATATAGGTAAATAATTTCATTTAACAAAGAAGGTGCAATAAGAATTTCAAGCATAAAATAAGTTTTATTTCTTATTTTTAAATTCAGCTTGGAGTTTTCAATCTAGAACTTCTATATTTTTTAACTATGAAGATTAAAACTTGTTTCTAACAGAATTATTATATATGTCCATTTCATAATAACCGTATTTCTTTAATCATTTCTTGTGATAATATAGTTTATTTAAATAAATTTAGTTTAGGAAAGTTTACTGGCCCTTTCTAATAAAAATAATGAATTAACACACCATGTTGAATTATTTAAACTAATATTCTCAAGTTTAGCAATATGTACATTGTCTAGATCTATTATCACATCATATGAACGAAAGTTTCTAATTGACGCACTTAAATTATAGGCTTTTCATTCCCAATTTATCAATCTTAGTCACTAAAATTTTGTGATTGTTGATCTTTAGTTTATAAAGATTGTATTTTATTTAGTATTAAAGTGCTAATTTTATATCATCATTTCAAGAAATTTTATTTTCCTTTCAATAAATAGTTATCACCTATATCCTCTTATCAAGACAGTGACATACCAAGTCCCTGTTATTTCTCAGGCACTGTTCTGGATAATGGCGTCGTCAGGATTCCTGCTCTCACTGGGCTTACAACTCTTCCAGGACAAAAATAGGTGACACATCTTTAAAGATAACTGGATATGAAACATAATGATTCCAAGCACAGGATTAAGTGGCTAATTTTATAAAATAACCACTTATCAACAAAATCAACAGATGACTTTAGAGAAAATTCTTGCAATATTTTTTCTATTGTTTTCAGATCCTTAATTCTTCTCATCACATTAAATTGGCTTTATAAAAGTAAAACTTAAACCTATGAAATTATACTGACACACCAGTAACATACGAAAAATGCTCATATTAAGTCATTTTAATGTGCAAAATTATAGCAAGGGTTGCTGGACAAATTTATGTATATGCTTTCCAGTTGTATATTTGGAAAGTGAAGAGTTTAAAAGTTATATATATTTTTAAAAGATAGAGAAAATGAGTAAAATGACTTTGGTACAAACCTTATAGTAGTAGGGTAGGAATATCTGACACACAAGTAAGAGGATGCATACTTATGCTTTGTCCTCATCACTTCAATAGGCTTGATCACATAGAATGAATGAATAATGTATGAGGTAACTGTATAAATGAATATTTCAGGCTTGTTTTGTTCTTATTATTTTCAAGATAAATGATATATGTGTAAAAACGAAGGCAAAATTCAAAATATGGAAACAAAGAGATTTTTAAAAAATAAATACACCTAAGAAAATAATTCACCAGGTAGTTTTTAAAGATTTTTCAGACACACAGACATATATATGTAATTAATAATATTCCTGACTTATAACATATGATAAATATTAAATATATTTCTATATACATATTATGTGTTAATATAGAATATTATATATTAAACATACCTACACTATACTATACATAAGAATATATAATATATTATATATATGTAGATACTTATTATAGGTATGCATCAATTAACAGTTGGGATATTTTCTTAGAAGAAATACATTGCCAGATGATTTTTGTCTTTGTTCAAATATGCATTGTACTTGCAGAATTCTAGTTAGCCTCTTGCACACTTAGGCACTTATATAAAGTATAGCCTATTGCTCCTGGGGACATGATGAGCAACAATTTAGGGATTAAATTATAAGAAACAAATGATGCGATCAAAGACAAGATTGTGAGGCTCTTCCTGTTTTAACATGAAGTACTTTTTATGTAAATAGACTATATCATCCTAAAACAAATATAAAAATGTATTAAACAATTAAACCATCAATGTACTCACTTATTATTATCAGGTATTATGTGTTGTACTTAATTGTATGTGGTGCATTTTTGTGACTGACATTGTGCTAGGTTAGTTCACCTAGCTATCACCAAACATATTAACAATTTGTTACCATACCATAATGACTATAATGTCTCAAGATGACAGCAATTTTTCACTTCCATAGCAATTTTATCAAGCCAATGTCTGTCAGTGATTAAAGCATTATACGATGTATGACTATATAAGAAATTCTCATTCATTTGGTATACATTTATTTTTTAAGATTAGATTTGATATTAAAAAGTATTTCACTATTTAGTGTTCTTATATTCTCAAAAAGGTCATATAGTATAAAATGGAATATCCTATTACTGTTTTTACAGTACATATTACTTTAAATTTCCATCATTCTTTTATATTTTTCTTGCATTCTCAAAATCTAGGTTGTGATTGCATTAAACATTAAATGGATACTTCAGAATCAGACAATGAAACAACAAAATGGATAAAAGAACATATATTGATAGTTGACATGAATTTAAATGAATAATAATGCATTCATTTGATATTATTAAATATTACTCACTATATAATTTTATTGTCATCAATTCATTTGATAAAATGGTCATATTAGCTGGGTCTTGTGGTGCAAGCCTGTAATACCAGCACCTATAAGCCTGAGGCAGGAAGATTGCCAAGAGTTTGAGGACAGCTTTGCCTTCACAGTGATTTTACTGTGACCATGTAGTTTAGCAGACTTCGGAACTGAGCTGTTGGGGAAGTTTGGAGAATCAGTCTGCAGAAAGAATAGAAGGGTAACAGCACAGTATGATGGGAAAATTGGGATGGAACTCAGAGGATCAGAATTCAGAGAGAAATACTGACAGTGAAGACTAGGTTGATAAAGTTTCATTTCTGAACAAGGCCACTTGCACCTATGTGTATGTGTGCATGCATGCATGCATGTATGTATTATATATATATATTGTCCATGTTCTGAAACTTTCCCAAAGGGTGAGTTAAGGGCAGAGAACTAACTAATTTGACAGAGAAAATTTCAAACAGCCCAAGAAGAAATCCTGTGTTAAAGTTACTGCTGGCTGATTTTAGCCAAACTTATAATAATGAGGATCAGGAACAAAAGGCAGAATACAACAATTTGAGAAACTTCAGTTTTGATCCAGAGTACCGTGTGTGAGTGTAGTCAAAAAGGTGTGGTGACTGGGGATTTAGCTCAGCTGCACAGTACCTGCCTGGCAAGTGCGAGGTCGTGAGTTTGATTCTGGGTACTGGGAAAGAGAAAAAAAAAAAAGGAAAAGAAGGTCTGGTATCTGGAAAAATTAGTGCTATTAAAAAGAAACCAAACATTGACTGGCATGGCACACATTTGTATTTCCAGCACTCAGAAGGTAGAGGCTGTAAGATCCCCGTGAGTTTGAGGCTAGGCTGGGCTACAGAGTGAGTTTAAGTGCAGCCTGAACTGCATAGCAAAAGCCTATCTCAAAAACACAAAAGAGAGAGAATGAGAGAAAGATAGAAAGAAAGAAAGAAAGAAAGAGAGAAAGAAAGAAAGAAAGAAAGAAAGAAAGAAAGAAAGAAAGAAAGAAAGAAGAAAAGAAAAGAAAAGAAAAGAAAAGAAAAGAAAAGAAAAGAAAAGAAAAGAAATATTTTGTATTGGAAAAAGAAGATAGATACCTTGAGGGTATCTTAAAAAACAGCAAGATTCCATCCATATTGCAAGTTCATGAATGCAAAACTGTGAAGTTTACTTTTAAGACAAGAGTTCCTAGGAGTCCTTTGTTCAAGAAGGGCCCCTTAGGAAAATGTTCCTCAAGATTTATTTCCCTGTACTAAACCTTTTAGACATCCAGAGGCTCATGTCTGAAAATTCCTCGTGTTCTGCATGTTATGCTTATTTTATAGGCATGCAGAATGCAAGAGTTGTTGAGTAGGAAAGTTTCCACCCACATTTAAAGGGAAGGCCAGTAAATCCAAGCCAAGAGGCCCTGAGAGGGCAATAAGTAAAGCTTTGAGAATGAAGATATAATTTGGATAACAGGAAGTAAAGGGTGCTAAGAGAGTGGAACATCAGCAAGTGAAACTCTGGGACCTGCATGCAGCCACCCTAAGTGATAGACCCAATGGGAGGGTTACAACAAACAAGACCACAAGAGTGGGCTACCAAAGTCTTTTGGAGCTCACCTCTCACCACAATGTGCCCTGCATGCCAGACATGGAGTTGTAGGAATTAATCCTTGCCCTGTTAGTTTTTGGTCTTGATTTCATCCTATTCTTTTCTATGCCACTCTTCCTCCAATTTTTAATGGGAAGTTCAAACTGTGAAACTGTACCTTGGAATTATATGACTTTTTCATTTCAATTTTATAGAGAGTCACAGCTAAAAGTTTACCATAAGGGTCCAAAGAGACTTTTGTTTGGACTTTTGAAAAGCTCAGGAAGTCTTCAGAATTTTGAGAAAAGATTATTGTTTGATCAGTTGTATGCAGTTATATTAGGTGAAATTATTAATTTGTTATAGTATTTGTTAAGAGATTAATTATGAGTTTAAAAATATATTTATTTGGATGTTAATGCCAACTAATGGGATGTGATTAAGCTTGAGTCAATCTGATTGCCTTGGCAGCCACCATGAAAACGAGTAACACACTTTCCGGGTATGTCTGTGTGGGTCATGGAGGGGTGACCTTTGGTACCATATCTTGTGCCCCACACCTTTTTCTCTGCTGTTGTTCCTCTGTTTTTTCCACAGCGGACTCTTCTGCCATAATGTTCCTGCCTTGGATTAATCTAATCATGGCCTGAAACCCCTGATGCCATAAATCAAGTCAACTTTTCCTGTTTTATGTTATGTGCTGGATATCGTATATCAGCAATAGGAAACAATTAATTCAACATCTAACATTTAATTGTCATCATTACACTATGCCTTTTAATAGAAGATGTGTATTATAAATTCTATAAATTCTAGAATCATTTTAAATGTTGTTAAGATAAATAATCCAATTCTTTAGAATATGGATTGATAATCTTTATCTTACCATTTTGTGAATTATAGTCTTGCCTATGAAAAACAGACTTTGGAAAAATACATAGCATCATTCAGAGTGAAGAGGACTTCCTCTCTTGCCGCAAACAAAATATCACTTATTTCTATCAGTTTTACAAGAGGAACTTAAAATAGAACATAGTCTTTCAGTAGTTATAGCTAGCTCTGCAAAAGCAAACTTATTCTATCTAATAGGGTTTGATCACAATAAATGGGATGGGAGAGACAGGGAATGAAACAAATAATTGATAAGTGGTATGTACATGTACCAATTCTTCAAGAGGATTATAATCATTATGGACTACAAACATGTAGCAATAAAAATAATAATTAAAAAAACCCTTAATGAACCAAATTTCAAGGGCTCAATAGTCTTGTGGCTGACTACTGTATTAGAAAACACAGATCTAAAACTTTCACCAAAAGGATTTATTTGTTGTCTTACAGGTGAAATATGCTAACTCATTATCAATAAAATAAATGAAAATAAAATGTGATGATAATTAAATAATTCAAATAAAATATGTAGGTTTCACCTTTCTGTGACTTTTAATCCTAAGTGAATACTTTTATTCAACAGGGTAAAGTTGATTCATAGATTGGTTGAAAATTTGATATGTAAGACTACATTTTAAAATTTCTTTAGCATTATGGAGAAAAGTAAGAAATAATGACTTCTTATTCCCTTAAATTTTAGTTTCTGAATTTGTTATTTAACCTTCACGAGAGTTTTACTTCTTTTTCCTATTAACAGTGTTTTCTAAACATAACTTTGACCTCGAAAAGCCTCAGTTTCCCTCTTGAGATAATCAGTTACCAATACCATAAAATGATCTTTTTATTTTCTTCTTGATTAGCTGAAAATGGAAATAAATGAAATGTAGAAAACAATATATTTGGTTAAGTATGAGTTTACCAAAGTATAAGGTATTTGTCAGTAGTCTGACACTTCTCATCATGACAATGAGTTTCTTTGATCAAATCTATCAGTGTAGAGAAATGCAGACCCCTTACTGATGGTGTATCAAACAAAACCTCCCTGATGATTAATTACAAGATGTATTTTGCAACCATATTCACACTGTGTATTTTTGTTTTCACACATAAGTTTTTACTTGGTTTCTAGTTGTAATGATAATTTTATAAAGAAAAATTTCATCACAGTAGGAAAGCTCTCCCTGAGACCTCATTCATGATTCCCAGTCTCAAACTACGAAAAGTAGCAATGTGAAATCAGAAAGTATTTCTGACATGACGGTGAATTTTCTGGTTGAGCACTTGACTTATTCTAATGTTGCATTTATTTCAATATTACTTTGAAATTGTGTAACAAGTTAAAGTTCTAAATCATCTGGGTACTCTAGTGTTCAAATATTTTTTCTGGAAATATATTTCAAATTATTAATTTGTTTATTGCTGATATAATTAAGTCCATCCTTTTGCTGTTCTCTACAAGTAGTGCTCGTTCTCTTGCAGAATATTATTATCACATAGATAATTAACAAGATGCTAAGCCTGTTCCTTCAAGTCTAGTGGTTAGGAACAAGAATAATGATTTTTCTTCAGATAATGATCAAAGTGAGCTATTTCTTTTTTTCAAGTATAACATTCCTTAAGGAAAAGAAAATATATTTACCATTTAGGAGCAGTTAACTAAGAAATATTTTCCAAATTTGGTCCCTTTTTCAAAATCAAAGAAATTTATAATAAAATGAATAAAGTGATCTAAAGATGCAAGGGTAGTGCAAAGTAATTTATATATTATACCATAAAGTAATAACCACCCACAACAAGACAGAGAATGATTCTGGTATGCAGGAAAGTATTTTTTTTGTCTCTTCTCAGTTCAGTCTCATACCTGGTATTAATTGCTATTCCCAGTCCTCTCATAACCATTTATCTTTGATTGTTTCAGAAGTTTCCCTAAACAGAACCATCCAATAGGTGCTTAATTAATTCAGTGTTATACCTATATAGTTCATTCATGTTGGATCCAAAAAATATTGTTTTGCATTCTTCTATATTATTCCATGATAAGATATACCAAAATTAAAGCATTCTGTATTCATCTTATGAATTTTTCTGGCTTTTAACTATGACAAATGAATGCATTCTGAATATTCCTGTCTTCATGTGTACACCCTTCTCATGTATGCAATTTCTAAAGAAATGGCTAATTGTTGGTTTTATATTTCACATTTGTTATTTACAGCTCTACTTAATTATGATTTTCCTAGTAACTTATAATGATGTCATGATATTCAAATATATAATTTCCATATAAATAAAAATGTGGTCTTGTATTTTAACTATCAATCACTTTAAATATTTACTTTCTGAAACTCTACAAAGAATCTTCCCCAGTATTAATTTTATCATTTGTGATTTCTAGAAGTTCTTTACATATTCTGGAGATGAGTCCTCCAAAAGCCATAAAACAATTATCTTTTCTTACACTATTTCTAAGATATGTTAACATTTTTCTTTTTACTTATTTTTATTAGTACATGTTTGCAGTATGTAATCATTACATTCATTGTAGGGAACTGGTATATGTACATAAGACCTCTTAATTCTTTAACATAATGTCTTCTCATTGACATGAACTCTTCATCATAAAAGCCAGGTTATCATATTTCTTTCATATGTTTTTAATTTGAGTCCTATAGTAGAGATTATTGCCTATTGCAGATGTAGGTCATCTGAATATATGCAAAAAATATTGAAATTGAGAACTGTAACATATTTTTAAATTTTTTTATTTAAAAAATAAAAGAACAAAAACATATTAACAAACACACATACATTTACAAAACAACACATGAACACTACAAGCAATAGTGGTATTCAGACAAGATGATAAGACATTAACAATGGTTTAAAAACATCAGCCCTCCCAAATTCAAAGACCCAATCCAGAAATGGGCATCCGAAATGTAACATATATTTCTGTACAGGTATATTCCTAGCAGCATTATTCACACTAGCAAAATTGAGAAATAATTCACATGTTCATTGAATTCATCTGAATGGTTGAATGATATGTGCTGTATATATACAAATGAATATTGTTCAGCCTTAAAGAGGAGATTCTGACATGTTTTAATATGAATAAACTCTGACAATACTATGCTAAGTAAAACGAGTCCCAAAAGGAAAATTCCTTATGAGTCCAATTATATGAGGTATTTAAAATAGTGAAATTGATAGAAGCAGAAAATAAAATGGTGGCTGCCAGTGTCTGGAGAAGAGAGGCATAATAAATTATTTTTGAAAGAATTCTGAGTTTCATTTTAGGAAGATAAAAACACCTGAGACAGGCAGTGGTACTGGTTGTACAACAATGTGAATTATTCTAATATTACAGTGTTACATGTGAATTTGTTACAGTATAAAGTTTGCATCTTGTATGTTTTGCTATAACAAACAAAAAATAAAAACTCTAGGGAACACATTATAGGAAAACAAAGTAGAGCAAACAAATAAAAATAAAGCCAAAATCTCCTGACATTACCAAATATCTCTGGGGCAAGACTACAGTCAGTTGAAATCCACTGAAGTATGACAACATTCAGTAGGTGAAGAAAAACAAACACTGATGCTTCAGGTACCAATTGTTCTGGTTTTTTGAGATTTAGAAAAATATTATGTACATAAAAACATTTATTGTACCAAACAGCAATTGTATTCCTAAGTATAAATTTGCAAGAAGTTTTACAACTGTGACCAAAAGTCATAAAAATGTTCACATTAGTGTTGCTTTTATCTGAAAAATGATAGCGACAATGTAAATTGTTCATGAAAAACAATTTTTATGTAGTTATACTGATCATTATGATAAGGACTAAATTATGTTCCTGGTGAAATACAGAATAATAAAGATGAGGGTTAAAATAGGCATCAATAATGCAACAGAAGATATGAAAAATGGTAGTAAACAATATGTTTATTTATAAACATGTCTACTGATGTGGTAAAAACTTGTAGAAACGAACTCAATAAAAATTTGCACATCTCAGGGAATATTTCCCTTGAGTGAGTAGAAAGTGAGAGGAAAGTTAAGGGAAAGATCAAGTAGAACTGTATACAAATTTTGAGAAATTATTTCTCTTATTTTATACTTTAAATTCTGTAATTGACTGAGAAATGTTGTTAATTGCTTCTCGGCCTTTTGGCTAAGATCAAGTGAGAGATGGTTGTTATATTTTGTTTGAAAATGCATATTATGTTTTAAATATACAATAAGAAGTGCATAAATAAAAGTTTTGTGATGATCTTATAAAGTTGCTTAATGCTGGAACAATTTTTATTTTGATGTCCATTAATGTCACTGGAAATTGTACGCAGTTAGAGCATTACGTTTGTTTAGCAAATGACATTTTGTCATTCTCCTTTCGTGCCTTTTTGAAATAAAATGAAAATCAAAGCTAATTTTTAAAATAACATTGCAGTAAAAATGTTCTACAGTGGTATCTCCCTTCAATTGCATTTGTAAGTGTGGTTAACAGTATGTTCCTATGCATTCTGCTGGTGGCAAGTAATATTCTACTCCACACGTAATAAAATAAAGTAAAATTATACACATAGTAACTTTAGGAGAGACGTTTGCTGACCTCATTTGTGGCAATATGAATGGTAATGTGTATGTTCCAAAAAGGATAATATCACAATATAGTAGGAAAGTGTACAAAATAAGATTGAGATAGTGATGACAGGAATATATTTGAATATAAACTATAGAAAATAGTCTGAACCTGCTTGTTCTTTGAATTAAATGTTCTTAATATTTGTATCTAAAACCTCAAAAGAGTTGCCTAATGTGTGAGAATGGAAAATGAAATCAGCAGAAACAGTTTTCCCCAAGTTCAAAGCCAGTAAAATGGAGACCTTGATTGCCTTTGGCATGCATGACAGCTCATTATACTATGGGTTCACTGAATAGAGTGATTTTAAATTTGGTATCTTGCCATGTTTTGCTCTTATTGATAAATATCTATTTTAAATTTATCAGATGAGATGTCCTCTGCACTGGGTAGGGAAGAATATCAATTTATTTTTCAGGGATCTTGTTCTATTATTAGCTTATAAATTACTTCACAGTAGAAGATAGTAATGACAGTTCCTGTGTGGATGGAAAAAATTTCTATGGAGTTTTGCTCTTTGAAATACTGAAAAAGAGGTCAAAATGACTTAGATTCTGAAAGCATGTTATTGTGAAAATGAAGCTTGTCATCACTTTCATATTTTTGTCATGAATATTTAACTATCAATCTAGTTTCAACTAAGTGATCTTGAACACTTCTTTACTTATAGATCTCAACAAGCTTTAAATGACAGTAAAGCATAAACAAAACATTAACCAGATAGTGATCTACTCCAGGAACCTAATGAAAAGATAGGGCTCCTTCTATATGAACATGAGGATATGTGTTCTTCAGAATATTTTCTACTCTTTTCTTAATTTTTCATTGAGCATATAAAAGATGGAATAATTCATGTATCTCCTTCATTGGTCTTAAACTGTCTGAATCTAATCTACAAACTCAGAAAGAATAATTATAGAAAAAATATAGATTTAAAATGCAATATGTACAACTTGTTATTGTAGAGCTGTGTAATGATCTAAGCACTGCAAATGTTTATTGTTGCATTGAGATATTTTGTATTTTGAAAGTACTGATAGAAGGCAACAGTGAAGTATGTCCATGTTGTAACTCAATTGAATAATTTCTGAACTAAACTTTAGCACATTGTATCTTCATATAATCCACTGAATAATTTACTAATAAACAAATAAGTTAACATTTTTAAGTAAATAAAATGGATAAAAATCTCTCCATTTCATATGTTCATCTTGTGAGGACTTTAAGACATCAACTTAGGGGCTGGGGATTTAGCTCACTGGCACAGCACCTGCCTGGCAAGCACAAGGTCATGAATTCAATTCCTGGTACCGGAGACAGAAAAAAAAAAGACTTCAACTTGTTTAACATTACTAGGAAGACCAGATTTAATAAAATATAATAAAAGCATTTATTTAAATACTGTACAAAAATCATTACTTCTCTATGCAAATAGACATTTTGGCATTCTAAATCTTGTACATATTCAATATATTTACAGAAATGACATATATTGATATAAAACCTTAAATCTAAAACAATCTAAAACAAATCTAAAATATTTAAATTTACAGTTTAATATCTTTGTTTGCAAATACCCATCAACCTGAAAAAAAAATAACTGCATAATTTGAAAATCACATTGTCTGATCTCTTTTATTACACTAAATAGATTTTATAATTTTTTTCCAATTAAAAATATAGGAACAAAACCAAAAATTTAAAAAAATAAAAATGTTTCTACTGAAGTGTAGCAACATTTAGAACATATTTTTGTTCTCAAAATTTTTAATTTCAGTTGTAAAATACATATAACAAATTTTCTTATATAATCATTTTAAAATTTGCAGTTAGAAGTGTTGTATCCATTCATATTGTCCGACAGTCTCTAGAAATCTCTTTATCTTGTACAAATAAAATCCAGTACACATAAAATAACTACTTTCATTTTCTCTATACCTTGCACCTGATATCCACAATTCTAATGTATTTATGAATTTGACTATTCTGTGTACTTCACAAAAGTGGAATCCTATAGCATTGTCTTTTATGATAGTTTCGTTTAACTCAACATAATCAGAGTTCATCCATATTGTTGCGTATTTCAGAATCTCCTTCTTTTCAGGCTAAGTAGTATCCCTCTTATGCATATAATATAAATTGCTTATACAAGCATCTGTCAATACTGAATTGCTTCCATACTTGGTTATTGCAGAGAATACTTCTATAAACAGGAGCATACAAAACATTTGTTCAAGTCCCTAGCTTTAATCTTATGTGTATATATTCAGATGTGGAGCTGTTGGATCATATTGCAATTTGTTTACTGTTTAAAGAAAAAACTAGACTCTTTTCTATAGCTTTGTCAGCATCTTACATGCCAATAACAATGAACCTTTATTTCATCATGTGCTTGGCAACACTTACAATTTTTTATCATGGAAGTAACTAACTTAGTTGGTATGAAGTAATAGTTCATGGTGCTTTGGATATATATTTCCTTAACTGCTTGTGATTGAACTACTTTTTCATTTGCTTGGTGGCCATTTTTTCTGCTTATAATAAATGTTCGAACAATTTTCTGGTTGTTTTTTACTACTAATTGGCAGAATTTGTTTAGCTCTCTTAAATATTAATGTGCTATCAAATGTGTGATTTGTACATTTTCTCTTTCTTTAAATTACCCTGTAACGCTGTGCATTGCTGCTTGATACACATAAATGTTTATGTAGCCCAATTTATCTCCATATTTTTATTTTCCTTGCCTGTGTTTCTTGTATTATATTCAAAAATTATATCCTAATGTACTTTTGCTAGAAGTAGCAAAGTTTTATACCACTACAGTTTTTCTCTACAATTCTACCTCACCCAGCAGCGAATTTACTATTGTCAAATTTTCTTTCCTACTGACATCAGTTTTTATTTGCCCCTTTGTTTCTCCTTTTGTTCTCTTGCATTTTGCTGTATCACAGAATTTCGCCTTCTATCCTTGCTTATTTCATGTATCTTTGCTTGGTGAATAATTTTGTATTCATCGCTTGTATAAACATTTCTCAAATTTAATCAGAGAGAATTAGTTTCTCCTGTGATGTTTATCGGAAACACACAAAACAAAAGGCCCTTATCCCCACAGATATAGTTTCAGTTAAGTCTAAAGTGCTTCAGAAATCTTCATTTCTTAAATGCATCACAAGAGTTTTTGATACTTAATGATAGAATCCAACCTTGCTTGAAACCTTTGCTTAAAAGCAGAAATAATTCAAAAGCTTTTAATTCAAGTTTGATCTCATTTATGTGACATTGGATGCATTACAATTTAATTAACACATGCATATTATTATGTATAATACCTATTAAATGCCACTGACTATTTTAATGCAAATGATATGATCTCATTGTAAGATATTATTTAATATCATCGTTTCCACTGTATTTTAGTTGCACTGCAATATGGACTGAAAGAACATTGTTGAATTTAAAATAAATATTTAAAATCAATGATACAAATGATTACAAATGTTTACATGATTGATCTTTAAGTTATTTTCCTCAATGCTGCTTCAGTTTAATTTCCTAATGTTTGCTGTTTCCTAGCTGAATATTTTGCAGTTTTCAAACTTAACACTTATGTATTAGAACAATCCCTAATACATATGCTATCATTAAAATTGCTTCATGTCTGTACTCCCAGTTCTCATTATTCCATCATATACATAATTGCTTAAATGAAGTCATTTAAAACCACATTCCTATCCCATATTCAAATCTATGCAAAGTGCTGCGTGTTCTTCAACGTGTCTGTAACCTTCTCTCTTTCTTCCCGTACTCTCATGCCTTAGTTTGGGACTTACTTGTCTCTCACCACTTACAGCTTAGCATTAAGCATTAGGGGAATTTGGAAATGTTCATTTAGAAATATTGTTAGCTTAGTAATAGGATGTAATATGTTCATGATGTATGCAAATGTTGTTTATATATATTATTTCTTATCGATAATAAACAAGTGCTTACTTGTTTACTTGAAGTAGTGATAGATTTTCTACCTCCACTACATATACTTTCATATTTATCTGTTGTCATTTTGGGTAATAAGTCAGGAAAATTATATAAGAGTTGATAAATGATACATCCAGGAGGTATCCTATGAGCCTGTTTCACAGATGGCTACTGTGAGTGGAGGTAAAAGTTATTCACTCAGAGCTATTATAAATAAAACATAGAAAACATCTAACAGTATTAGAGGGTTTGCTTTAGGTTCATTTGGACAAAACAGCGTGATCAATGATTAATATAAGAACGCTTAATATTACACCATCATAAATGAAAACATATTCAAATAAGAGCAGAGCAAGGAATTGTTAATGAGACAGTTATATTTACTAAGTAATATACATTAGAGAACAGCAAGACAAATTTTTATTCAGAACCATTGCTGTATACATAAGTGATACTTAATTTGGGTCCTGCAATTGGAGGAGAGAGCAAGCTCTAATCCAAATATAGCATGGGAAAGTACGAACTTGTATATAAAAGCAGGGCAGGAAAGCATGTATAAAATTAGTCAGGGAAAATATGTGAATAAGGGAGACTATTTAAATGAAGACAGGCTAGGATGATTAACCTATGGAGGGAGGAAGGATGAAGAACTCAATTAGATATTGGGGTGATCAGGTATTAGGGATAGGAATTTATTGCCAAACTGACACAACAACATTCTTCGCTAAAACTGTTTTGTACAAAGAAATAGAGAGATAAGACCTGGAATTATACCCCACTAATAGAATGATTGCCAGGCATGCAGAAGGCTTTGGGTTGGATACCAAATACTTCTAAAGAAAGAAAAATATTACACAGATGAGCCTGGGAGTGTTTCAGGAGATTAGCAACGATTTAAGTGGAGAAGAAGAGTTTGTGAATATGAATACAAAACTGAAGAAATTTGGGTAGGTTGATGGGATAAAAGGAAATTGACATGCAGTTCCCTGAAACTAGCAAATCAAATTATAAAATTTGTCTTATAAAACCAGTATAAGTGTGCTCAAATTTTAACATGATACTTGCCGCTAATGGCAACATACTGAATTTTGTAGCATAAGATAGAGAAATGATATTCAAATTTCCTTTTTTTTATATTAATTTGCTATTTGAATTAGCATCTTGTGTCTGTCCTTAACTTTACTGTAAAATATAAAAAAATGCTTGTGCATATTTTCTTTTTCATTTTTTACATTTGCATAAATATCATTTGCATAAAAGTATCTTGTATTTTATATAAAAAGCAGGATGTTTTCCTAAAACTACCACACATGAACAGAGAATAACCGGCATGCCATTCAGTTGACAGGAAAGAATTGACTTATGCATACATAAAACCTAAATGTTGTGCAGAGATGGTAGCTGAATCATATGTTGATGTGAACTCATTGAAACTGCATGAGAAAAAGTAACAAGTGAGAATAAATAGAAATGTATAGGTAGTTGTTATTTACCTACAATTCTCTATAGCTTTTGAGAAATAAATATGCAAAAAAGGATCATCAAAATGAGTTCTGCAATATCATTTGGAAATAAATTGCCAAATAAAACTCCATTTAAAAAACATTAATATTTCTAAATTAAACCTGTTTCATATAATCACATTTGTTAATCTTGCTGTTTCAGCATGATATTTTATTGTGAATTTAACTGTTTCTCTAAGTAAGATTTGTTTTTAGCAATGGTGATGAAATTTGTTAAAGTTATTTCCTTGAAATTTTTGGAATATCAAGAATGTACAGGTTGTATCTAGTCCCAGCCACAGATTAAAACCTCATGACAACTCCATTTGGCAATAATGTAAAACTCTTGGCAGCGTTTGCTTAGTAAGTTAAAATTCCAGTGTTAACTCTCCATCCTACTACTCTAATAAATAGTCACACTGTCAATATCTGAAATAGAAATTGCATACAACCCTTTGATTTTTCTTCATAATCCACGATGTCCAGCAGAGAGAACAGGACTTGAGTAGGAGCAAACAAAACACCACAAAGTAGATGATGCTGAAGATAATATGCTTGAGCTTAAAAGAAAAACATGTGAGATATCTACCCATTAAAGGCAAATTTTTAAATGACAAGTCAGTTGACACATATGTATAAATATACTCACTCATATATATGCTGGGAAATGAAAGAAAAAATGCTGTTAGATGCTGGTATATAGAAAAACAAAGCTTTAAACAGTTTAGTGTCATTTGTTGGCAAATGAATATACTTAGAAAATGTAATGTTGAGAGAAACAAATCAGGCACAAAACCTTTTTAAAAATTACTCTCAAAATATTGGATTTAATATCTAAATGTGAAATATTATTTAGAGATTATTTTCTTTGTTGTACTTTGAAGCTCAAGATTGATAAAAAATCTTTCAAATTATTAATCTTAGAGATAATTACATTTTGTTTAAAATAGTCAATTATTCATGACTGGTCAAAATAGGATTTGACTATATCCTGTTTGTTAGAAGAAAACTTCCTAGGGTTTATGACTTACTAAAAGCAATGAATGAGATTATGAGTGATAATTATGAGTCCATGCACATACAGTGTGCCCTTGGCAGAATAAGAACAAAATTCACTAATTATGTAAGAAGCCACGTGACAAAACCTAGTTAAGTGACCCCAAACTTACAATTTATTCCACTACAGCTTTCCTTGTTTCTTGACCTTCCTTCCATCCTTTCTTATTTTCATCCTTTCTTTTCCTTTCCTTTCCTTCTTTCTTTCTTTCATTCTCATTTTCATGTTGTAGAATGGAGCAAAGAAAGTCCACAGTTCGCTAAAACTGTGTCACTGCAATTTAACTACTATTTCTAAGACCTCAACTATATTTTAATTGTTATATTGCCTTTGTCCCAAATCTTTAGAAATATTGAAAGGAAATTTGTGGCTTTTGTTATTCGTAGATAAAATTTAACATCTGTTAATATATAAACATTACAAGGAAAAAATATTCAATAAAATGTAAAAAGCTTCTTAATTCTCAGTACTATTTTAACTTTATGAAGATGAATAAGCAAATGTATGGTTACAATTTTGCAAAATATAAATTTCTGTAGAAGTAAATAAACATCAGAGTCTTGCTCAGCCTTGTGTGCACTCAGAACATTTTCTTCACTAACTGAAATGGAAAAATAATTCTATGTGTCTACAGAGAGAGAGAGAGAGAGAGAGACAGAGAGAGACAGAGAGAGAGAGAGAGAGAGAGAGAGAGAAAGGAGGAAGACAAAGAAGAAAAAGGATGATGAGGAATAAGAAAAAACTTAGAAAAATTAAAGACCTCCAGAATTTTATTGGCCTTTCTCATGGTAGTTTTCTTGTTTTCACTATTGTAAATTTTTGAAACTAGCTAAATATTATCGTTTAGTTATAACCAAAATAACTTTTGGGGGACATAAAATCTATAGAAATTATGGCATTTATGAAAGAAAACAAAGATTAGAATCACCACATATATGTTTTTGTTCTCGTAGCTTAATGAAATGTTCTAAATATTAATATTTGAGATTAGTAATGACATACAAAAATGATTAACAACCAATAAAATAATAAATTTCTTACCAAAAAATTCACAATATCTATTTTCTCAATTAAAAGTAATATTTTATACTGCTTATAATTGTTAAGAATTCAGATGCTCTCTTTAATTAAACTTCTCTTTCATTTGCATTTCAGACTTTATGTAAAAAAGCTAAAAAATTCACCAAAAGATGCTTTAATATGATAAACAAATTCAGCAATATGGCGGATACAAAATCAACACAAAAATACTTTATAGTTTTTGTCTAAATCAATATCAAGCCCACCAAGAAAGAAGTTAGGAAGACAATTCCACTCATGACATCTTCAAAAAATTACAAAAAAATTAACCTTGACAAGGTAATGAAAATTCTTTCTCAAAAATAAAAAAAAAATGGGGAAATCTCAAGATAGAAATTCAAGATGACATCAGAAAATTAAAGAGATATTCATTATAATTGGTTGGGAAGAATTATACTGTAAAATTGCAGTAGTACCTAAGGCATCTACAAATTTAATATGATTGCTATTAAAATACTAAGGACAATCTTTCCAAACCTAGAAAACATAGTTTTAAAATCCATATAAACAAGAAGAGACTTCAAGTAGGTAAAGCAAGCCTGGGCACAAAGAACGAAGCTAGAGCCATCACAATGTCCAGTTCCAAGGTTTAGTACAAAGCTACAGCACAAAAAAGCCTGGTACCAGCACAAAAATAAACATGCAGATTAGTCACTTCATTCTGCAAGCAATGATAGATTAAGTGATACATGTAGAATTTTCCTAAAAAGTGCAAGATTCATAAAACTAAAAGAACATGATTGATGCATTAGCTTTTCCTTACTACTTCAGTGCATAAAACATTTAATTTTATATACTATGATTTAAATTAATATAATCGTTATGATGGATGTGTTATGTGAAGCTAATAAGCTCAACTTTTTGAAAGCAAAAGTAACTGTAATAATTCCTTACACATTTTGACAATAATTTTGCCTTGAGAGTGGCTGATTTTTGCTGATAACGAATGCTACTTCTTTTCCCTCAAGGGAATGAAATTCCAATATCTTAATGAAAATGAATTTTCATTTTAAAATTTAAAATTTATTATATGAATCAGTCAATTATACTTGAAACTTATCTTCAGTATTCCATCTGTATTAGACATTACCTTCAGTGGAGATAATTATCATCCCAGGTTTATTTTCCACACAATCAAAGGAAAATGACAAAAAAAATTAGGCATTTGAGTATGTTCCGTTTGGTTTTTAAAGACAAAAAACATAACCAGATTCATTTATTTTTCTTTTTCTGTTATTTTTTGTACCAAGTGTGGAAGTCTCTCATGCCAGACAAGACCTCAAGTGTTTCTATGGATAATTGTTATAATATGCTCTATGCTTTAATGATTTTTTTATCTCCTGTTCTGGGGAGACATAGAGTGACACATAAACACCTAAGTACAGAATTCATACAATGACACTTATAAGATTCAAATCCTGTCTGATTAGTAGAAATTTTAACTCAAACTCCTTTGATTATAAAGGAACATCTAAACAGTTTTCATTTTCTTCAAGTTTATAATAAACTATCTTTTCCTTTTTGGATGCAATAACAGAACATCATAAACTGAGTAATTTATAATGAACAGAAATATGTGGATCTGCTTTTTTGGAGGCTGGAAAAATTTAAGATCCAGTGAACCCACATGTCTTATGGAACTTCTGTTTCAAATCCGACGGCAGCCGGGTGTGGTGGTGCACTCTTGCACTCCCAGCATTTGGGAGGCTGAGGCCGGTGGATCCCTGTGAGTTTGAGGCCAGCGTAAGCTACACAGTGAGTTCAAGTCCAGGCTAAGCTATGCAGTGCAACACTGTCTTGATAATAATAATGACAATGATACTAATAATAATAATAGTAATATAATTCTCATGGCAAAAATGCAAAGAGTGGGTGAGAGAGGACAAGATATAAAACTCCCACTGTAAGCCATTTTCTATTTGCATTAATTCATTCACAACACTAGAGCCCTCATGACCTAAATGCCTCTCATTAAGACCCACCTCTAAAGAATGCCCACTGATTAAACTTAGAATAAAAATTTTCCATGTAGAATTATTATTATCTAATATATGTTTTTGGAGATACATGCAAACCATACAATTCATTCGGCCCGGACACACAAAACTCATGGTCTTCCCACATGCAAAATACATTCCATCCCAGTAGCTTCAAAACCCAACCTCTAGCCAGGACCATTCAAAAGTTCTAAGCCCAGAGTCTAATCTAAATCCGACATTGGTGAAGCTCAAGATAGGATTTCCCCATAGGCGAACTGCTTCCTAGTTGTGAAATAAATGTTGTCCACTTCCAAAATACAACGGTGGCCAGATGTAAGGTTCATGTCTATATTGTAAAAGTGAGAAAGAGGTAATAAAAAAGTGTCAGCAATTTCAGAGTAAACCCAAAACCACCAGAATGAGACATGAGTTAGGATTCCATGAGGCAATAAGGATTACAGCTCCAAAATAAAGTTCAGAAACACAAAGGGATTCTGCCGAGTTATCAGCCTCCAGGAATTTTACAAAACCATGTCAGCTATTCTGTGCTGTCAGAGATCTCTCCAGAGCATAACCAGAACATGATCAGACAGACCACAGGCTTACGGGCACGTGAGGCTTGCATGGACATCATGTGCAGACTTCATAGATTAGACCCAAAAATTATGTAATCTCCTGTAAGGGAAGAGATGGTATCCTTTACCAAAAGTCCAAGCTCCCTTCTGATACTGTTAGAGACCTCTTGACAGAGTCTTTCTTGGTATGCTGCTCAAGAACTCTCCTGGCTAGCAAGAACTGCACTTCATCTTTATGTGTTCAAAATGCATTTGCCAACACATGGCTTCAGAGGCAGTTTCATCTTTGTCACCCTGAGGCAAGACCTCAAAATTCTGACTTCAACAAGAGAAGTAACATCCAATTTTTAGTTTCTTTTGACACCATGGACTTTCTACTTAGCACAGGGGAAGGGATTAGATGGCAAAACCTTGAGTGTTTTATACCGCTGAGCTTCCCGGCTCGCCCTATGTAGCAGCTTTCACAGATTAGCGTTCCAGCTTCATGGGCGGATATTGAATGCTGGTTATCAAACAGCAAGGAGAACAGAAACTTGAGACATCTGAGGAGGCCAAAGTCCCAGAGTATTCTCAGCCTCTTCTTAGGCTTATTTCCTTGTCTCTGGCCTGGGCGTTCGGGCATAATGTAAGAAGAGCTTGAGGAATCTTCACAGTGCCTTTGGAAGCATTCTGCCTGTCACAATGAATCATCTCTGACTTCATTTTATCTGCACGAATGTCCTTATTACATGATCATTTGGTCTCATCGCCTTTTCAGAAAATGCTCATTTTCTATACCATGGCCACGTTAAAAGTCTATCAGATCTTTAAGCCCCTTTCCCTTTAAATTACAAAGCCATCTCAAGCTTTCTCTTCTTGAATATTAATACATACAGTTAAAAGAAGCTACCCAGCACTCTGAACACTGTGTTGCTTAGATATTTCATTCATCAAACCTCACAGTTCACTGTACTTAAATTCTACCTTCCACAAAATCCTACAACATGAACCCAGTTTAGCTAAGTTCTTTGCTGTTTTGTAACAAGAATGATCTTTACTCCAGTTTCAAATACTTTGTTCCTCTTTCCCATTTCAGAGCTCACTAGAACACCCTGTACCATTTGCATTGCCACCAACATTCTAATCACTTAGAAAATCAGTAGGAAATTTTACATTTTCTTTGCAGTGCTTCTTGTTTTGAGGCTCAATGGAAATCACACTTAATATTTAGTTTGTGGCAATCTAGGATTTTTCTAGCCTGGTCCTCTGAATTTTTTTCCAGCCTGTACCCATTTTTCTGTTCCAAATCCTCTTCCATGTTCGACGTATTTGTTTTGCAGCAGTCCTAGGGGCCAATGCAAATCTCTGTCTTACTCCATTTACTGTACTAAAATACTACACAGTGTGTGATTTAAAGTAAACATAAGTTTATTTTCTTGTGTTTTGGTATCTGGGAAGCCCATGATCAAGGGTCTAGCATCTGTCAAAGCCCAGCTTGCTGCATCATCCCTTGCAGACTGGCAAAAGGAGAGCAAGAGAGAAAGCAGCCCATCGAGTATGAAGTCCTTCAGTTAGCCAAAGCTAATCCGTTCTGATGGTGGAGACTGAGGACCCTAACAGGTCTCATTAGGGGCTGTCTCCCACCATTAATGCCTTGAGGATTAATTATCCAACAGATGCTTTGTGACTGACATATTCAAATCATCATAATGAATTTATATCAAAGTCTTCTATTGCAAAATAATTAAAAATATATCTATACACTTACACCTAGCAGATGGTTCAGTCAAGTGTCATTTTGCTACTGCAGTTACTGAACTGAAATAACACAACTCAATCATTATTTCATTAGCAGGTAGTTGCTGATCTTTCATAACCTTGCCTAGGTCATGCAGTGCTCTATAGGCCAATTATTAATCCTTTTGAAAAAATAATTTACTGCATTAGTAGATTAGTAGATTAGTAGACTATGTTAGTCTAAGAACTTTAAAATAGAGGGCTCAATTTTTTAAATTAATTCAGTGTATTGCTACATTTTAGGTATACATAATGGTCACATTCATCATAGGAAATTTGTACCTGTACTTGATATATCATGATTATTTTTATTCCCATACCTCACTTGCAGAATTAATCTGCTCTAAGTCAGAAAGAACAGAAATGTATGCTGTGAATAGAAAGATCTCAAGAGCTTCCTTGGAAATCTAAAATGCATATATCTTTGTTTATTTAGGCTATTCCTCTTCATTCCTTATACCTTTGAAGCTGTTAATGAGGCTGGGGTGGAAGGTTAAAGTAGTGCTGGAAGGCTGAAAGGTCTGTGCTGGAAGTCAGGAGATGATGTTCAAGGTGAAGACTGGAGCTCCTCCAAAGAATTAAAAGTGAGCCTTCCTTCTCCATTTCTCTTTTTTTCTATTTAGGTGACAAGCCTATTTGTTGGATCCGCTCATACTCAGGGTGAGTATTCTGCCTTCAGTAAATTGGTTCTGCCACACCCAGAACCATGCTGCGATAACTGAGTTGGGTATTTCTTACTCAACACAATTGGTTAACTATCACAATCCACTCTTTGTCACCCTCACAATCAGACATAATTCCTTAAGCCATACTTAGTCTCCAGACTCAAGACGAGTTCATAATGATGTCTAACATGTTACAATTAACTTGTGTACAAACAGAAATGCACTAATTCCCTCCCCGGAATAAAAGGCAAGTTTGGTTTGGGTCATGCTTACTCCTGACATTTCATAACTTGAACATATAACAAAGGTTTAATAATACTACAAATCAGTACATACTAAGTCTATTAATATTATATGACACAAGAAGCACATTAGGAGAGAACTCTAGTAATTACAGTCTTTGTGTAATGTCACTGAGTTGTGGCAGGTGTTTAGAACTCCTATTATCCATTCTGCATTCCTCTGGGCTTCGTGAGCATCTGTAAGGTCTTGGTTTTTTCTTGGTGAGTGGACTCATACCTTCATTTTTGAAATTTCTGGGCTATTTGACATCCTGGCCAGGACGGGGTTGTTATAGATTCCCGTTGACATGTGTGTGTTCCTCAAACATTTTATAACTTTCCACATTCCTTTTCTTCTTATGCAGTTTTACTCTGTGTTATGAGAGACTTCAGCTTCAGTGAGAGATCAGAGTACAGCCTTCACACTCTGGGAATCATCTGGCTGTTTTTATAATGCTTTGTTTTCATAGATTAATTTTTCTTGTAAAATTGTGAGTTACACAAGATTTTGTAAAATTCAGATTACCTCCTGTTTAACTAATTAGCTTTTAGAACCACATATTACACTTTACTACTACGGAATGAGCAACCCAATCATTATCAAAACTTAATAATATTAACACACTAGGTAAGCCTTTCTCCTCCATCTCCTACTTTCATTTCTTGGTTGCATTTCCATTTAGAAAACATCTTTGTCCTGACTTCCTTTCATTTTGTTCTTTATTTATACTTTGAGTTTCTCATATAAGATAAACCATGCAATATTTAAGGTTATGTATCTTATGTGTTTCCCTTAAAATCATGGTTGCAAGGGGTAACTGTTTTCCTCAAATTTGTTCCTTGTGGCAAAGTAGTATTCCATTGGGAATAAATACCACATTTTCTTTATCCACTGGACACATAGACTGAGGGACACATAGGCTGCTTTATAGCATTAGTTATTTTCTTTATTGTGCAGAATGTTTTTAATTTGATGTGATTGATGAATCATTGATTTATGATATTTCTTGTGTCATTGGAGTCAGCTCAGAAATTCCTTGAGTGTGCCTATGATTTCAAACGTTTTATCTATTTTGTCATGAAGTAGATTGTTTCTGTTTTAAAAATTAGATCTTGGATTCATTTTCATTTTAGCTTAGTACAAGATAAGATACATGGCTCTTAACTCAGTCTTCTGCATGTGGATAGCTAATGTTTCTAGCATCCAATTTATGAAAGAAGCTGTCTTTCCTCCAGTGTATGTTTTTGGTCTCACTGTGAAAGATGAAATCCCTGAATGTGTGTGTTAGTAGATGATGTCCATTGACTCCTATTCGCAGAATCATCCCAATTTAGCATTATGTTTAGAAAACAAATTTATGGATTTGTAAGGTCTGGTTTTGTGGATAATGTCATATAAGGTAGACTGATCCATGAAATAGGGATGTATCAAAACTGAAATAGGTAAGGAAATCTACGCAGCTCACTTGCAAAATTCACCTGCTATAAGTCAGAAAGAACAAGAAATGTATGATGTGAATAGAAATATCACAAGAGCTTCCTTGGATATAAAAAATACCTATGTCTTTGTTTATTTAGGCTATTCCTCTTGATTCCTTATACCTTTGAAATTGATAATGAAGCTGGGTATAAGGTGAACTTCCTGACTTAGATGAGTCCCATGCGGGCACAATGATGCCCTCCCAGATTGCTCAAAGAATGTGAACACACATTAGTTAACTCTACTAAACAGCAGTACACTAGCTTTGGCTTAATTTCCAGTCTGTTGAAACATGGTAGCTGGAAATATACTATCAAAGAGAATAGATCCATTCCAATGAAGGAGAAAAAAATTAAATACTTGGGTAGTGGAGTTGAATCCCAAGGAACTAAACATTCCAACTCAGAATTATATACTCCATTAATTAAAGGGATATAACTCCTATTTTTTCAAATACTTAAGGAAAATAAACTAACATTAGGTCCTTGTTAGTCTTCAGGTAAGTGATCAATTTAAGTGTAAAATTTTGCCAAACTTAGGACTACAGAAAATTATTTTGTCATTTAACATACTATAAATAGAATGTCCTTGTGTGTACTTGATCATGTATTCTTGCATGCTTCTACATGCTGTCAAAACGCATTTAATATTTCAATAGGGTAGCATTTTCTACTCTTGAAAATGAGGATTAATATTTCACTGTACTTAAAATTATTCATCTAAATATTATTAGTGTTAAGGAATGTGATATCTTAGCAAAACTGAAGTAGTAAAAGATTACAGAGCTCTTGTCATGACAGTGATAATATAAAAACTTAGAAGTGATGTTGATAAACAATAATAAATATATCTAATACCCTATGTAGAGGCTAGTTTCACAATATGTAAGATTTTTGTTTCAAATTGCCTATATTTTATATCACATAAATAAAACATTTAACTAAGTAAAAAAGCAATTTTAATCCATGAATTATGTAAGAGATTTTGCTTTAAAATGTCTAATTTCTCCCCATAGATTTTAATACATATAAGTGCATAACTTAAATTGTAGCTTTACTCTTAACTACTTTGAGGTATATTTGAAGTTTTGTAGGAAATATTTCACAAATTTACTTTTAGAACAAAGGGACAGATAGGTGTTTAAGAAATGGTTAATGCTCAATTATTCAATTGATATTAGAATTCCACCTACAGAAATGGTTTCAGAAATTATTTAAAAAGAAATAATGTGCTTATCAATTGCCTGAACCTTTTTAATAAATCTATGAACTTCACAATAAAAAATAAAAATTTTCTGCTTCTTGTTAATAGTCTGGTCAGGTAACCTGCCATGTAAGATAACTCATGAGAAGTTATTAAAATTAAAAAGTTATTAATAAATGTTTTCTACACACTTCTGAGTAAATATTAAGTACATGATTGAAGTATAATGCATTTTAGAGATTGAGATTAAACTCTATGAAATTTCATAATTCACTGTAATAACATTTGCATAAAATTTTCCATTTTTGATAATAAATCTTATATTCATCTTTCCCCATTTGACTCAATTTAAAGTTAGTTAAAATTCAATTGAAAGCACAATAATAAAAATATCAATAATATTAGTAAGAAAACCAGTATTTACTCTGACATCACATGATCAGAACTCTGTTAAATATTTTTTGAGTTATTATCTTTACAATCATTACCTCTCTGAAGAACTATGATCCTAAGATCAATATGGGGGCTGGGGATTTAGCTCAGCGGCACAGTGCCTGCCTGGCAAGTGTAAGGTCGTGAGTTTGATTCCTAGTATCAGAAAAAAAAAAAAAAAACCTAAGATCAGTATAAAAAATACAGTTCAATGCACTATGAAATTTTCAGTTCAGAATGTCCATATAATTTGCAGTTCAAGTTTGTTTGTATTAGAGTAAATTTATAATATGATAATGTAAACCAATAACCCACAGGAACAAACCTTGCTCTGATAGGCTCAGTATTAATCTATATTGTCTGAAATTAATATACCTAATCACAGGTTTACACTACTCATAAAGAATGAAATGATATCCACTTAGAGCAAATGAATTGAATTTTAGAATACTTCCAGTAGCTAAAAAGCCAAAGACATGTTATTATATTTTTTAAGAATGTTTTGTTGGTTTTCTTAGAATGCTTTTCATGAAACAAATACTTTTTGAGTTATTGTTGTATTTTAAATATCAATTTATATTGCCAAAATGGCTGAGAAATGTTTCACTCATATATCCAAGTGAGAGATGAAAAAGAAACAAAATCAGAATTTCCCTTATTTTAACAGTTTAATTTAAAAGGCCAGGAAGGCCTATATTTATGAATCTGGTAGATTTTAGAGGTCACAAAATACATTAATATAAATAAAGAAGTTGAAAGAACAGAAATTTCATCTTTGATTGATATCAGCATAGAAATCAAAATCAAGGAGCTGCAGGCCAGTGCTTACTTGAAAGCCTTTGAGGGAGAATTAACGTCTTGATTCTCCGACCGAAAGGCTTCCGTGGATTTCTGCACCACTTCGACTGCTCCTGTCTTCCCATGACTTTTGCCTTTATGTATCTATCTATCTTGTGGGTTTGTTTTAAGAATCATTAGCCTTGGTTTTAGGGCTAACCCTAAATCCAAAATAATCTTATGTCAATATTCTTTTAATTTACTCCTTTTTTTTAAAGAATGAAAACATGTTAACAGAAGCATAGACATTTACAAAATGACACAGAAACAACGCAAGCAATATAGAATTTCAGACAAGGTGATAGGAAAATAACAATGGTTGTTGTATTATATATTGATATCTTCAAATTGGTTACTTTGAAAAAAAAATAATTTCACTGAAAGAAAGCCTCTTTAATAAAAGATACTGGAAAAACTTCCTTGCCACTTGCCGAAGACTGATAGTAGACCCATGTCTATCACAATGCATCAACCTCAAGTCAAAATGGATCACAGATCTCAATATTAATTTACTCTTATCTGTGAACACCATTTACAAATAAGACTACATTCACCGGCTTTAGATATTAATATTTGGACTTGCCTTACTGGGGTCAGCTCTATATCTACTAATCTTGTTTCCACAAAGAGAGGCTGTTTTGTTTATGGTGATTTCACCTTATACTTAGAATAAATTTAGATAACCAAATCAAACTTCCTTCTCTTTTGAGAACGTTTTTGGAATCTCTGAGGCATATTTTGGCTCTCAAAAAATTGGGACTGGATTGTCTTTCTCATTGTAAATAATCCTGAATGCAGACATATGACTTTTGATGTGAGGAATATTGACTCTGACACTAGAACCTATTGATTACATAGAAAAATGCAGCATGCACTGAAGGGCTGGGACTGTCAAGGCATCCTCCCTTGGGGAGGTTGGAGTGGACCTTGTGAACAGTTATGCAACAGCTTCTGTGCAGTATCTGGATTCCACAGTCAGAAAACTAGGTTTGAAATCCTACTCTGCCATTTTCTTTTAATATGATCTTAGATAATTTACTTAATTTAGCATGTATAGAAAACATTTACTTATCAATCAGTACTAAAATTCTTAAAGCCACTATGAAGTACATTAGCTTAAGGCCAACCTTACCCTCTCTCCATGGTTATTAGACAGTGCTTTGTTTTTCTTCAACCAGAAAACCACAACTAGCATCAAACTGTCAACAGAGATGGACTCCAACCTTCAATATGTATATTCTCTAAAATCTGTCTCCATACTGTCAGTTCTGTAGGCAGAGTATTATGAGGTTCTCAGAAAAAGCATAAATATGACTCCTTTTCTCCATGAAAACTAGCTCTTTAATTGTATCTGCCTTACTGAGAGAGGTAACTGGAGTTATAACTCCTGGGAAAAGAAAAAAATTTAAAGTTAATGTCTTCCTTTTCTCATATGTACAGCTAGTACACAGTACATACTACCAGCATATTTTAGCACAATATCTTTAAAATCACTGGCAACTTTATTTTAATAAAGTATACAGACATATACTAGAAATGTGAACAAGATGTGTGATTCAAAGAATTCCTGTAAGTGCTGGGATCTCATTACATTTTAATCTTTTAATGTAATTTCTCATTTTAACCTTTTAATCTGTATCTTTTTTAATCTAAAATACATTATAAATGCTTACAAGTGTATAATACATGAATATATATAAACTGTCCTCAAAATCCCATTTATTGAGTTACTGAAGGTAAGATTTCCTTATGTGACTATACAGGCTTAATAAATAAACATGTGGAGTCTTTTCCCTGTCGAATCATTAGTTTTGCTTATACTCCAAGAAATGTTTCTGTTATTTCAGAGAGATGCTATGGTTGAACTAAAGGCCTTGGATACAAGCTAGGTAAGTGATATATCACTGAGCTACCTACAGGCTCTAAAAGTTTTTCTCTGGAAATTATAACGAAAATATCTCAGCTTCTATATCTATCTATCTATGTATCTATGTATGTATGTATCTGTCATCTTCTTAGGGTATTTGTAAATATGTAAATATTCACTTTAAAATCAAAAAAGAAAGTCTATTATGTAGTCATAAGTTTTATTTATTTATTTTTAGTCATAACTTTTATATACATGTCTTGAATTTTTTGAACTGATAAATTAAGCTTTGTCCAATATTGTCATGTCAATTATGAGATTCATTAGTCCTTATTTCTAATTAATTTTTGGCAATTTACAGATTTGACACATTTTTGACATTTTACTATACAGAGATTTGGACTATGTCTTAGCCAAATAAAATTTAGCCAAATTAATTTAGCAATTAATACATTGCTAGTGAAAGTAACCTAATGAAGTGAAAAAAGTTAGATCATAATATGTTCTTTTATGGTTGGGAAGAAAATACAATAATTATATATTGCTGAGAGCAATTGCAAACATTCTTCTATACACTTCACCACTATGGATTTGTTTTTGGTGTTTGTTTGATTGGTTTTGGTACTGGAAGTTGAACCTAGGACCTCATGCTTGCCAAGCAGACACTGAGCAACTGAGCTGCATCCCCAGCCCAATGACTATGTATTAAGATAAAATATACATATTTTGTGATTTGACATTTACATATCTACTGTATACACAAAAAAATAAATAAAAATTCATGGTAATATATGTTGAAGCATTAAAAATAATCCACACATATCTATATAGTATGGGTGAATGATGGAAGAAAATAGAATAAAATATGTCAAATACAAAGGGCCATACATATATGTAAAATTCAGTGTAATTAAACTCAAGAGTCTTTGGCTTAAGGAGCCAGAATTGTAGTTACTCTTGTATGGTATGGAGATCAAAAAGGAGCTCAAGGATTTCTAGGTTACTCATGTATTTCTAAAATAGGAAGGTGTTTAAATCAATAGTGTGTGAAAATCAAGCAGGTTTTTCACTCCAGATATATGTAATTTCAGCATTTATTATGTATAATATGCTTGGATACATTATTTTTAATATATAGGTTATGAAGTCTCTTGATATTAATAAACAGTTTTATTTTTCATGTGTCTCAGGAATTCAGGCAAAACCTGTGGAAACTTATTTGTCTCAAATTGCAGAGGAGAGTATCTGTTCAAACGGAGCGTTTTGATATATATTGTGCCATGGAGTTGCAGAAAATTCTTTTAAAACAGCCAAACTCAAACACTCAGAACTTTTTAAAGAAAATATCTTTTATGTAGACTATCAATAAATATTTATTCAATAATGAAAGTAATCATGGTAGCAGCAGTAATAATAAATATCTATTAATTACCAGTGGATATTAATAGTCTTTAGCGTATGATGATGTGTGACGTTCACTATGCTCATTTAATTCTCAAAGTACACAAAACTGTGAGTATTCATTGGTATCTTCCTACTAAACATTGTTAAAAATTGTTTTTAACTGTTCCCCTTATGTTTATCATTTTGACTGCATAGATCAGTCATTTGCTGTAGAATTATTTTCTGAACTACATTAAAATGATCAGAAATCTTTGTTCTTCATATAAGAAGCAGATTTTAGGTGGAGTTTGGGTGACGACCATTGTATGAGAAGACCATCAGCAACTGACATCACCTACAAGTTACCATGCTCCCTTGCTCAGTAAAATGCAGATTATTGACTCATTCTCAAAAGAGAATGGCAGCAGAAATGATGCCTCACCCACAATAGTGTCCTTGCACCTTCCTTTCATTTATCTTTCTTAGACTGTGCATCATATAAGAAGTCAGATTCCATAACAGGAATCAACTAGGTCTAGAAGACCATGCAGCTAGGGAAGAAGCCGTATCAACATCTCTTATCTGATCTTTTTACACTCCTAAAATCCACAGTAGAATCTCTAGAAGGAGCCATGAAACAGCTTGTCTTTAACCTTCTGTGAAAATTAGTTAAGCATTAAAAATAAACACAACCACACATTGCCAGAAGCAGGGATAACAGCAAGCATTCACTCTAGGGGAAAATGTTGAGTTTAGTTCCATTATACAGGGTTGAGCATCATAAAGAAATGAGACAGGGGCAGGCAAGTGGGGATGAAATAGATACAGAAAAGTAAAACTTCACAAACAATTTATCAGTGTACATGTGGTCAGCTCAGCTGTGTCTGGTGATCCGAGGCTTCTGCAGAAGTCAGGGTTTTATTCTCACACAGAAGCAAGGAGTAAAGGATCTCTGGCTGCTTCATGATTACGTTTCAAATGCACAGCATAGCATTGGGAACCTTTAGAAAGATCCTTTGAGTTTTAAGTGATACATGTGTACATCCAAGGGATAAAGAAAGAACTCATGATTTTCAACCTTCTATAATAAATGCTCTAGAAAAGGAGGTCAGGGCCGGACTAAAACATTTCTGGCCTCACTGAGCTTTCTCAGGCAGGCATTTAACTGAGTGGGTAGAGGGGATGAGTATGTAGTATACTGCCTCATGCCACAGTTTCACGGCAGTACTTTGATTTTGGGCATTGTCCCACAGGCATTGGGAGATATTAAGTAGTGGCTGTTAAATTGTTTTGTAGTAATAAGTAACTGATGCAAATTATGTTACTAGTAAGTATTCATCTGAAATATGGAAGTGTCTATTAAAATGGGCAATGAACTTTCATGAGTGCAAAAAGTCAATGTGCAAATAATGATAATTTTACTTCTTCCTTTCCTATTCCTATTTATTTATTTTTCTTTCTCTTGTATAATTGCTCTGTTTAATACTTCCAGAACTGTATCGAATAAAGATGAAGACAATGGACATCCATGACTTGTCCCTGATTTTAGAGTGAAAGTTTTGAACATTTAACATGATGCTGGCTGTTGGTTTGTCATAGATGGCTTTTATCAGATTGAAACACATACCATCTTTTGCAAATTTTTAAATGATTCTCTGGGGCTGGGGATATAGCTCAGTGGCATAAGCACTTGCCTGGCAAGCCTGAGATCATGAGTTCGATTCCCATTACCAAAAAAAAAAAAAAAAAAGATTTTCATCAAGAGTGGATATTAAACTGTGTCAAATGCTTTTTCTGCATCTATTTAGTGATCATATGATTTTTGGGGGGGGTGTTTTCCAGTACCTGGAATCGAACTGACGATGTCGCACTTGCCAGGCAGGCACCTTGCTGCTGAGCTAAATCCCCAGCCCTGATCATATGTTTTTTGATCTTGGCTTTGTTAATATGTTGCATTACATTTATTGATTTGTGTATGTTGAACCACTCCTGCATGCTTGGGATGAATATTACTTAGTCATGGTATATAATATTCTTGATAATTTGCTGCCTTCTGTTTGCCAGTATTTTACTGAGAATTTTTACATCTATATTTATTAGGGACCTTGGTCTGTACTTCTATTTCTTGGTTGAGTCACACACTAGTTTTTTATTAGGGTAATACTTGCTTCTAGGGATGAATTTGGAAGTATTATTTCTCTCTGAATCTAATGAAAGAGTTTGGGAAGTAGTGGTATTAGGTCTTCTCAAAATTGCTTCTAGAATTCAGCAACTAATCTGTCAGTGTTTGGGCTGTGAAGGATATGATACTATACATAGAAGACCCCAAAAACTCTACCAAAAGACTTGTAGATGTAATAAACAAATTCAGTAACATAGCTGGATACAAAGTCAACACTTAAAAATCAGTAGCCTTCCTGCACATAAATAATAAACTCACTGAAACCAAAATTAGAGAACTAATACCTTTCATAGTAACATGGAAAAAGAAAAGAAATACCTAGGAATCAACCTAATGAAGGAAGTAAAAGACCGCTACATTGAAAATGACAGTACTCTGAAAAAGGCAACTGAAATATCAGAAATTGGAAAGTTATACCTTAGCCTTACATAAGAAGAACCAAAATAGTGAAAATGACCATACTTCAAAAATTATTATACAGATTGAATGCAATTCTGATCAAATTGAAACAGCATATCTCATAGAATTAAAGAAAACAATCTTAAAATCCATTTGGAACCAGATGAGGCCTACAATAGCAAAGACAATTCTGGACAACAAAGGCAAGGCAGGGGGCATCACAATCTCTGACTGGAAGTAATATCACAGAGCTACTGTCATAAAAACTGCATGGTACTGGCAAAAAACAGGCCCCAAGAATCAATGGAACAGATTAGAAGGTGCAGAAACAAGTCCAGTCATAGCCATACTTAGCCACCTTATCTTTGACAAAGTTGTAAACTCTTTAACTGGATAAATGATAACCTCTTTAGTAAATGGTGCTGGAAAAACTGGTCTTTCACATGTTAAAGATTAAAACTAGACCCATATCTTTCAGCGTGCACTGAAGTAAAATCAAAAGGGACCAAATATCTAAATATTAAAACAAAAACACTAAATCTCCTAGAAGATTGAATAGGTAGAACTCTTGAAGACATTGGTGTAGGCAAAATCTTTATGAACAAAACCTGAATCACACAGAAACTACCACAAAAAAATCAACAACTGGGATCTCAACTTATTAAAAAGCTTTTGCACAACAGAAACTACCAACAGAGTGAACAGAAAACCCACAGTGTGGGAAAAAGTTTTGCCATCTATTCCTCAGAAAAAGGACTACTATCTAGAATATATAAAGAACTCAAAAAATTAAACACTCCAAAAATTTAAAGACCGAATCCAAAAGTGAAAATCTGAAATCAAAAGATACTTCTCAGATGAAGAAATGGAAACAGTAAATAAGTGTTCAATATCACTGGTCTGTCAAGAGATGCAAATTAAAGCACTGAGATTCCATCTCACTCCAGAAAGAATGACTATTATCAAGAAATCAACCAATAACAAATGCTGGAGGGTCTTTGAGGGAAAAGGGAACCTTTCTCCACTGTTGGTGGGAGTTTAGGCTTGTAAAACCACTATGGAAATCAGTGTGGAGATTCTTCAAAAAACTAGATTAAAGGCTCCATTTGATCTAACTATTCTTCTTCTTAGTATCTCCACAAAAGAATTAAAAGCATCAGACCACAGTGAGAGATGCATACCCATGTTATAGCAGCACAGCTTGTCACAGCTAAATCTTGGAAACAGCTCAAATGCCCATCAATTGATGAATGGCTAAATAGGATGTGTTTTTTTTTTTTTTTAATACAATGAAATACTACTCTGCCATAATGAAGGATAATCTGTTTTTTGTTTTGTTTTGTTTTGTTTTTTCCAGCACTGGAAATCGAACTCAGGGTGTTGCACTTACCAGGCAGGTACTGTGCCACTGAGTTAACTTCCCAGCCCCAGTGAAGGATAATCTTGAGACATTTCTAGTTTAGTGGATGCACCTTGAGGACATACTCAAAATGTAATAGACTGGACACATATGAATAAATACCACATCGTTCCTCTGGTGCAAGAAACAAAGTGCAAATAATGATAAAAATGCACAATAAATATTGTGAAATAGAAAGAAAATGTTCAAGTGGGAACGGAAACTGGGAAGAGGGGGAAAGGAAGGAAAGGGGAATAAAGATCACAAAAGAAAGAAAAAATGAAAACTAAGCTTTTTTATATAAGTAAGGGAAGGGAAAATGGGAAAAAAGAATCAAGTTGTGTTATGTACAGGTACAAATCCCCTGTGAAGAATGTGATCGTTATTTATGCCTAAAATGTACCAATAAACTTAATTAATCAAAAAAGAAGTCAAAATGCCTAGAGTACACTGTGAATTACAGCCTTGAAGAAGTTCCTGGTGAAAGCTTACAGAACAATAATGAATATTAAAGTGATAGATCAGGGGATTCTTATAACACAGTGGTATAAAATTTATATGTCATGACCAGAACTAACCTACTTTTCTGGTAAACTAATTTAAATCAGGAAGGTGCCTTATTAACCCAGTGACATATCAGATATTTTTAAGCAAATTTTTTAAGATGTTGCTGAATGTCTTGCTTTGCATAGTAAAGTAAGAGAGGAGATAGATACATTGAAGACAAAATAGTAAGTACAAAGGAGTTAAATTTGGTACTTTTAAAGATTCTGAACTATATGATGTTAAAGTTAAGAAAGGATATCCAAGCAAAAATTGAACGTAAGGCTCTATAATACAAATATGGTTTAATAATAAAGCCCCACAAAATCCTCTGAGGGATTTAAAAGGTTACACTGTATATACCCTCAGTCATATATAAGGGCTCTGAGGGAGAACCAAGGCATTATCTCAGAGAAAATGATCAGGGAAGAGAGGGCAGTTTCCCACACAGACCTGAACTTGGCTTTTCTATCTAGTAAAGTGTATCACACATTTTGAGAGTTGCATAAGCATAAATATCAAGAGCATTTGCTGCGGGAGATGTAAACATTACAGAGCATGCTTTGGATCCTCTGAATCACACTGGCAGGGAGCAGGCTGAAACAGCGCTTGGTAGCAAACACATCCACAAAGAAACATGGAAAAGGAAGCTAACTGAGAGGGCTGGACCAACATGCAAAAAGTGACATAAAAGCAAGGGGGAATTTTGCAAAGACTTGTAATCATTTCCCAAGATGAACATCAAAATAGATATTAGCCAGGAATTCTTTTGAGCCTCCAGTCTTTTTCACTTTGAACAAGAATGAGTGGTAAAGTCATCCCAGAGCACCATGTACTGTTGAGAGGATAAGACGGAAGATCACTTGTCTTCACTTTTTTAGGTAGAAATTCAGTGGAGCTGCATTTAGGAAGAAACACTTGAGCAACTAGGGAGCCATGGTCCACTTGAACCTAATACAGAAAGCTAGATTTTGGATTTTATGCAAGTACAATAAGGGATACAAATATATTTTTCAGTGGCTTTCAGTTTTCCTACTTAAAACTAGAGAGAAAATTATATAATTAGAATACACCACATTATTCAGATATTGAATACCAATATTTACCATTTTAGTATTATATGATCCTGAAATGTACTGTAAGATTTCAAAATGTTTCAAAATATAAGGACAGCCAATAATTTAAATATTATCTATAAATTTATTACCTAAACAAAACACTTATTAAATGTTTTATGGATTTCCTGCTATACAGCTTTCTATACATCATTTTTTTCTTTGTTTTCCTTCGTGTTAATTCTGATATGCCAACTTCATCGGTTGAAAGACCCTTAGGAAATAACCCCTCCTCCTGGGAGCATATGGGTGGGTCATAGAGGCATGGCTGGGGTTCTGTGTATGGGCCCTGGCCCTTTCCTTTCTGGAACATTTTCCCTGCTCTGCTTCTTGTCATCCATAAACTAAGCAGCTTCATTCCTCCCTGCCCTTCTTGATGCCACTGCCTTGCTGTCAGGCAACAGTCACTCAGACTGAAACCACAAGCAAATTCAACCTCTCCTCCTGTAAGTTGTGGGTGTGGGGTTTTGTGTCACACTGAAAAGAAAGCTAACTAACAGTGCATATAATAGGTCCACAAAATGATGACACACAAAGCAGCAATCTCTTTGTGTTTCATCCGCTTGCAGACAGTAGTGCACAATTGTAAGTAATTCCAGATTCCACAGCAGTGCATGTTTTCTGTTAAGATTTTATTTGGTTACAGATATGGTATGAGAACTCAAAGTAGAATTATGTACACTACTTGACCTAGTGGTGGCAATTGTAAGACTGAGAGCAATTCTTTATCACTAGATGCATGAATTGATATTTAACTAGTACATTTTTGCTAAAGTGTAAAATTTCATGCGTGACATTTTGGAAATACATTCTGAATGGTAGTTTTTTCGAAGTAATTTTCCAGTAGTTTATTGGGTTCTGTGATGATGCCAGTGATGTTCAAACAATTTATGGATATTCTGTGTTCAAAATATCTTCAGAATTGGCAGAGTTACCCAATCTGGTGGGGCATGCCTATAACTTCAGCATTCTGCAAGAGTCAGTGAGAAGGCTGAGTCATAAATTCAAGTGCAGCCTAGGCAGTTTAGCAACCCTCACTCAAAATTTTTAAAAAAGAAAGAAAAGTGCATGAATGTAACTCCATGCAAAGGGCCTGAGTACAATTTCTCATGCTGACACACACACACACACACACACACACACACACACACACACACACAGAGACAGAGACAGAGACAGAGATTTGTTTTAGAAAAAACTTCAGTATTTGCATTCATTGAAATTATACAATGAAGTTGGCTTAAGACACACATGCATTTGACTTCAAGCCATTGAAAGATATTTTGGATTATCAAAATGGGTAATGTGGAGGCTGACCAGGCAGAAAATGAGTTAATCTAAGGTGAGAGTATAATTACTGTAAATTCAGCATTTTGTCTCATCATGCTGCTCTAAATTGGCACATACTAAGTGACCATAAGCTTCTGCACAGGCTAAACACATGTAAAACTGGACATAACAAGAAGCATACCTTAGATGTGGAACACAGGTATTTCTTCCTAATGGCCCACAACCATCTCTTGAAGTAGATGAACACAAATATCCTCATTTCTATCTTTAAAGCCTACCATGAGGACCAAAGTAGTGGACCATGTCAAAGTGACTCTTTAATGTATGATCTGTCAACATAACACCAGTGCTCCTGGGAAAAAAAAAACAGAGTGCATGAAAGCCTACCTGAACTGCTTATTTTGATCATCCCATACCCTTTTCAAGTTCTCAAATCCTTATAAAAACCTCAGCATTTCAAGGACAGTGTGGTTCTCTCATGGATTCACCCACTGCTCTCTCGCAGTGTATCAGTGAGTAATTAACTTTTATATTCCTTAACTATTGGTCAACTCTTTTTGCTACCATCACAGCAACTACACCTTGCAAGGCACATAAAATATATTTTAGTAATTAATAGTATCTGGTAATGAAGACACATACTTGATATGCCTTGAAAAATATTCTGAGCTAAATTTAAAATGAAAAGAAGGCAAAAAAAAAAAGTTTTCAACCGGAAAAGCTTCATTACAATATGGCTATTCTTCCAAAGTTAATAATGTAAAGTTCAATATTCATCGGAGTCTATAAGCTTGGTATGCTTATAAAAATAATTTGTCACATTATAATTACATCTAACACATTTTACTAATTGTTTCTTTATGGCTTAATAGAGATTTTCCTCAAAAAGCATTCAGCTTAGACAACATTAATGAGATCAGACTTAATTTCCAACAGACTCACTGAAATGAAAAATTGAGTAGCTTGATTTAACACAATTGGCCAAGAGGCCAAATCAAGCCTTTTATTTTAGAATTCAGTGCCTCTATTCTGTCCTCTTAAGACATTGTATACTTGCATTTTGTTCCAACAATTAAGTTTGTAATTATTAAAGTCTTTTAAGCATCTCTATTGCTGTGTGGTAGCTATGTGCTAAGGCAAGGCTTTTTTCTTAGTTCTCTGACTCAGTTTCTTGTTTTGTGCAATGGAAATAATGATTACTATGGTCTACTGTTGAGAAGATTTAAAAAAGTGAGTCTCTTGTAATGCTCAACAGAGCACATTCCGTGGGATAAGTACATAATACTTAGACATCATTATAATCGCTTTTTCTATTTAATTACTTATTATACATATTCCCCCATAGGTATAATGTCATCTAATATCATTTGCAATGTTTCTTTCCATTGACATCCATTTCCATTCTCTGTTTTTGGTCTATTTTTTATTAGATACATTTATGAATTCAATTTATCTATAATCATACCACACAGACTAAAAACTTTGTCATTTTCAGGTGATTTTTCCTGTTTAAAATTGACTTATTTAATAAGGCAGAGTACAAATGTAGCGAAAGTCAATTTTTATTTTTGTTGCTTTCATTCTTCTTAGAGTGCCCTGTCAAATTATGCTCCATGACTAAGCAGCTCAGGCATATCCTTGAGATTTTCTGTTCTGTTTACCTCTACTTAGTAACAAGCATTTTATCATGTTCAGATATTAAAGAGTTATAGTCAAAACTAATATTAAAGCTTCAATTGTTTTGTAAGTTGGCTTAGCTTTGCATGACTGTAGCAAGGAGTAAGAATGAGAGGATTATCCTACTTATCCCATTTTTACTTTTGTTCCTTCTCTTCATTTATAAGGTGTGTCTGAAACACTACAGTGAGTTTAATTTTAAAACATTACAATAAAAGACACATTGCTATAGTATTTTTCAACACACTCCCACTTGTTCTGATCACACTTATTTCAATATTCTTAGCACTTTCTTAGGTATTTCTGGTAGTACTCTTTCGAGAGGATCTAGTTGCACTGTACTGGGTGCCTTGATGTCCTGAATCTGTTATGAATGTTTACCTCTTGTAGTTATTTTGACATTGTAGAAGTGCCAGAAGTTGCAAGGTGTCAGGTCCAGTTACTAAGGAAGTTGAGGAACTACTGTAATATTTTAATAAGCCTGTCTTTCAGTTGGAAACACTTGGTAGCTGTATTCACCGTAGTTTTCAGCACACTTCCTTACGACACTCACAGAAGAGGATGTAGTGGATCAGTTAATGGTCAACTTGCGTGGGACCGCCCAGCTGAACTGAGTCACATTGTGGTTGTGGGCCTGGAAGGTCCAGCTGAGGATTGTTATTGGTACCTCATAAAGGACAATGGGTGGGAGAGAAGGTATGCTGCTGATTTCCCAGGAGAAGCTCTCTTGTGGCTGGTTTTCCTGATGCCAATCTGGCTGTTGTCTTTGGAGGAGCGTGGGTCTTTAGGGGACAGCTGCTGTTCTATTCAGGGGAGCTCCGATCTTCGCCTTGAGTATGCTTCCATGCTCCACTGCAGTCTTTCTGCATCCCTCAGCCTGCTTGCATAGCAGACTTTCTAGCTTCTCCCACTGGCCCATGCACCTTTCTCAAGCAGATCCTTGGTATAAATTTGCACGAGACATTGCCATGGACTCTAGGCCCTCACCTAGATTCGTAGGTCTCTAAAGTGTGGACAGACCTCTTGCACTCTTCTGCATTTGCCTTTTGGGGTGAATCATTATAAGATAAGCCTATAAATTTATGTGTGCTCTATTATTCCGTTGCAAACACTGATACTTCAGAATGTGGCAAGAATAATTAGATAAGTGTTTTTGAAATGAAGTATTTTCAAAGGGATGAATGACAAGGTATCTTTTAACATAATTTTTTAAAATTTAAACATTTACCTTATATTTTAATCCTCTCTTATTCTCTCAGGCTTCAAGTTCTAGACCAGTAAAAGAGAACAGAAGAACCCGCACAGTGCTAAGGGGCTGTAGATGAACTCTCATCTGGTGATCTCCTGGATGTTCTGCTTTATGGGACTGTAGTGAGAATTTCTGACAGCAGTTTTGGGAACTTTTTACTCCACTTCTATGTAATAGCAGCAGTTCAGCTTTTATTTGATCACTTTCCTCCTATTCACTGCAATAATCTTTTTGACATGGTGAATCACACTGTCAATTGTTTACATTTGACCACTTTGTTTTTTAAGTAATTCAAATCATGATATTGTACTTGGCCCACTTGAATCTTGAGAAGTCCTGCAAAGTCTAGCAGGGCAGTTTGCTCTTTCTACGTTTTCGTACCACATTAATTCCTTATTATAAACTCCTCCGGAAAGTCTCTGCGGACAGAGCCCAGGCCTTCTAACTGCGTCCCTGAATTCTTCATTCCTCTATCAGAGACAGGGAGAGAGAAGCCTGTGCCCACATGCCTCCTGCTAAAAAGGACTAATAGTGCTTTATATTCAATCAGCTGGTTACAGTTTAGATCTCAAACGATCTCCAGATGCTCATGTGTTAAAGGGTTAGTCACCAGATGGCACAATTGCAAGGTAGTGGGAAAATAAAGAGCTGTGACCTTATGGTAGGTTTTACATCATGAAGGTATAGCCTTAGGGGCTGGGGATTTAGCTCAGAGGCACAGTGCCTGCCTGGCAAGCGCAAGGTCATGAGTTCGATTCTCGGTACCCAAAAAATAAAAAAATAAAAAAAAAATGAAGGCATAGCCTTGAAGGACATCACAGGACTTGGGTCACCTTTCTTTCTTTCTTTCTTTCTTTCTTTCTTTCTTTCTTTCTTTCTTTCTTTCTTTCTTTCTTTCTTTCTTTCTTTCTTTCTTTCTTTCTTTCCCATAGGTTAGGACTTCCTCCACCACATATTTTTGCAATGACTGCCTTACCACAGAGTAAAGACAACAATTTGGAGAACGTTACATCAGAAAGACTAACAGCAAAATAAAGAATCAGCAAACAGAAGAGAGGGACAAGTGAGTACCAGGAACATTTCAGCTATGCTTGAATTTTCTGCCACTATCTACTACTTCTCAGAGGAAAAATGGAAACAAATTCCTATCTCTACTCTTTTTATTTTTCACCTTTGCATATGTTCTTCTTTGGCATTTTATTCCCAAAACAATTTGTTGTCTAGGCGAGGCATTTAAAATGTGCATAGGGGCTGGGGATTTAGCTCAGCGGCAAAAGCTCCTACCTGGCAAGCGCAAGGTCGTGAGTTTGGTTCCCGGTACCGGAAAAAAACCAAAAAAATAAAAATAAAAATAAAATGTGCATATATCTAACCTAAGAGCCACACCTATCTTTCTCTCTCCAATATCAGAGAATGCCTGTATTTCAATACTTTCAATTACTTAAAAATTATCACTACTTAGATTGATTTTACATCATTTCTAATTCATTCTTAATGTTGAGAAGCAACCATGTCTTCTATCAGTGACCTACAGAGGGAATTTCAGATATATTTTCTCCAAATTTTCATTGGCAGTTAATTGTAAATCCCAGTAACACAACTTAGCAAGATATTTACTTCCATTCTTCTTTTTTTTAATTCTAGTGCCTTAATATGGAGCTCATTATTTTCTTCCTGAATTGTTATTTGACTCCTTACCGATTTTCTTGTTTCTAGTGTCTACTCACTCAAAGTATATGAATTACATACTCCGCCACTGGAATGCACCAAAACAGAAATTCTAAAGGTTCCTATTTTTTTCATGTATTTCTCACTTTCAGTGACTCTAAAGGGCTTATATAAGTGTTCTTTTGTGACATCAATGTCTTAAGTATTTTGAGAAAAATTTATAACTGGAAACAAAATGATTTTTACTGTTATATGACCAGAATACACACAGGGAATTACCTTCCATATTCAAAATTTGTAAGTATTGGTTTGCCTTTTGGTTATCTCTATTTCTGGTTCATGTTCTTTCACTTTCTGTGGAACTCACAGTTGTTTTTCGAGTCAGCTTCCTAATTTCAATCATGAAAACCATGTCTTAGTGTGTGTGCAGAGTTGAAATTAACTTTGAAGCAGTCTTCAAAATCTACACATCATTTTCCTGCCAGTGTCTCCTGAAATAGACTGACTTGTTCTATTGAATTTTATAGGGTAAAATCTTGTCCTCAAACTTGTGACATGAAGTGGTGGGGCCTTTGAGAGGTGACTAAAATTTTCACAGCAGAGACCCCCTAAGAAAGGGCACAGTGAGCTCTCTCACCCTTTCATCCATTTGAGGTCATAGAAAAAAGATGCTTTATCTCAAGTAGGAAATGGGCCTTGGACACATATCGTCTTCAGGTGTGTTGATTTGGAATTCTTACACCTACAATTGGGGAGGAATACACTTCTATTTCTTATGTGGCAGTTGCTGGTCCCAAGATGAAATTCTTCATATTCTACTCAGATGGAATTAGAGCCAGTAAGTTATGAAGAGAGAAAACATTTGCTTATTTGTCTGAGATGAGTACCTTCTCAAGGACTTTATAAAGGCCCATCAGAAAAACCATCATATTCTACATACATCCCATAGTTTGCACTTCTCTCACTATACACAGATTTGTCCTTCCTTTCTAAGATTCAGCATTGTGACCATTACAACATGGAGCCCTTGACCCCAGATTTGTGTTCTGGACATTCTGGGGTCCTTGGGGAGTCAATCCATGTGGGTCCCTGTTTTGGGAGGAGGGATCTCTGTCACAAGTGGGTTCCTGGACCTCAGCAGAAGACTGAATTGGAGAAAGGAGAGAGACCTGTTGTCCCAGATTTCTCTAACAAAGTCTGTCTTTAATATCCTTTAAGAAAGACTGCAGGATTTAAGATAAGATGCTCTAAACAGAAAACTTGCTCAGCAACGGCATGTCTGTCAGAGTTGAAGCCAATTCCTGCTTCATGTATGAACTTTACATCCAAGTAGCTCATTTAGACTTCTCTTTTTTGCTTTAGAAAAATTCCACTTGCTTCAAACTTTATAAACCGGCACACCATTTAGAATGGCATGAATATTGTTATTGTAATGTTTTGCCATCTGCAACTATCACTATACTTTGAAATATCTTTCTGATTGTTCATTAATTTGACATTTATAATCAACCTAATTTATGGTGGTTTTTAAAGCAGCCTCCTAGACTAAGACATTACCCATGAGACATAATTATTTATTTAAAACAAGTTATACTATTTCAACAAAGTCTGTATATCTTTGATCAAGTACTTTTCACAATGGCAAGCAATATTATAGAAGGTAATGAAGATGAAAACCCCATAGGAATATTTGTAGAATATTTGCTCTTTCTCTGCTGGTATATTATTATTCTCTGCTGGTATTCAATTTGCATCTTCAGAACAGGCTCTACCCTTAACAACAAGTCAGCTACAATTCAGCATTTCTGCGTTCCAACCACCTTCCAAAAGCCCTGACTTTCCACAGATGAGGCTTCTAGGGAAGAGTCCAGATCTGAAAGCATCTCTCTCTTCTTTATATATCTGTAGAGATCTCTATAGTATAAGTGTTTTTTACCCTTAAATATTCCCTTCAGAGTCTCTCTTATGTTTATATACTCAATATAAATAAGATTTTTAACTATGAGATTGAACAGAAATGTGACAAGAATTCTAATTTCAATGCATTTGAAGGCTAATAATTTCAAATGAAGAAACATTTATGGTTAGCAGGTGATTTTTGACACATGTATATATTTTATAATGTTCAAATATCTGCATTTCTGTCCCCTCAAATATTTATCTTTTCACATCATGGAAACACTCAAAATCCTTTCTCTTAGTTTTTTGAATGAATGATCTGCTGTCTTGAAGGCTGTCAGGAAAGAGAAATTCCTACTTACATCTGAGAATGTCACTCTTTTGTTCAGTCTTAAATTCTGTGATGAAGGCCACCTACATTAAGAAGAGAAAATCTGGTTTACCTAGTCTAATCCTGTCCAAAGGTACACTCACAGTTACCCCAAATGTTTTACCAACTATATGGGCACCTCACCATCCAGTCAAGTTGAACCATAATTTTAACAATTGTATTATCACATTCTCTATCTCTGGCCAATTCTTCTTAAAGGACTCCTCTTTATATGACTCTACTTTAGGAATTTTCTCCCTCCAGGTGTTACACTAAGCACTTTCTGGGTAATTTCACACAATGAGCTGTAAAACAATATTCAAATAATCAAATCAGAGCAAAATTAATCATAGGCATTACTCAGCACCTTTTTAATAAATTACTGGAGAGCTGCATATACCAAGAGTAGGTGACCTCTTATATTGACCAGGTCTGAGAACCCAGGGTCCTCAAAATTTTCTTCCTCTTCCCATATTTGAGCATGCTTAGTTTCATATTTAGAAGGTGAGAAACTTATAAATTTCATTTGATCAAATTTCATTTGATCCATATTCTAAGTATCTTCCCAAATGAGTTAAACACATCATCCTAAGGTCATGTATACACACCCATGTTAATATCAGTAGAATTCAAAGTAGCTAAACCTTGGAAGTGGCCTATATGTTCATCAAAAGATGAATGGATAAATGAAGTGTGGTAATTTCATACAGCGAGATACTACTCTGTTATAAGGAAAGGTAAACTTTATAGGAAATTGGAGGCACCTTGAAAGGATAATATTAAGTGAAATAAATCAGACAAACAAGCTTAAATCCCTCACACTTTTTCTGATCTATATAACCCAAAATGCAAGTAACCAAATAAAAGATACAACATAAGAAATAAGGAGACAGATCTTTTTCATTGGAAATGGGGTCAAGAGATGGAAGGGGAAAGATGGAGAAAGAGAGAGAGAGGAGGAAAAAAGATCAAAAATAGCTGGTATGTGTTATATATGTACACTAAATCCCCACAAAGAATGTAATTGTTCTGCACTACTATGTGAATGTGCACTAATAAAACACAGAAAAGTGAATAAAACTAAAAAGAACCAAAGATTACAAAAAGTAGCAGTAAAAATAGCCAAATTTACATAAGTTGTATTTTAAACAAAGTTTAATATAGCAGACAAGGAATATGATGTTAAAATACTTAATAATGAAAGTCTCCTCATGATCTTTGTCATACTATGTGAAATCACATACTTTCTCCATCATTTTTTTATCAGCCTACAGAGGAATTATGTGCAGGCTATTCCTATTCTCAGAAAGCTTGATGAATAAGGAATTAGACAAATGGCTGCATCTGACCTTAAAATTAGAGCATAGTCTTAACATTTCTGAGTGGGCGCAAGGTCATTTCATGAAACTTTAATACTAAAAGAAGATAGGTGCATTAGATAGACAGATGAGACAGAAGAAAAAGTGGAACATATTGAAAAGATCATAGGAATTTTTAAAAATCCATCATTGCTATAAGATTGCCATATGAGAATCAAAAGAAGAAATGCAAGATGCCACTAGAGCAAAGAATAAATCCTAGCTGAAAAGAACTGAGTGAATAATGGTACCTGTCACTCAACAAGGGCCTAAGTTGGGCTAACAGCTTAAATGATGTTAGAAGTAGATTGTTCCCAGTGTCTCCTTAAAGGGACCCAGTGGTGTGACATCTTCAGTACAGTTTTGTGTAATTCTGAACAGAAAATCTAGGCAAAACACCCAGGATTTCTGACTTGCAAAATTAGGATATTATATTTCTGATTTTTTTAACCTATTCTAAGTTACAAGGCCATAATAATAGAAGACAAATGTAAGGTCCAAAGTACAATTTATTTTCTTCCTATTCTCTTCATTGCCCAGATGCCTCCTTTTTCTGCCTTTTCAATATCATTCAACTAAAGAAAGACACTCAATTTCCTTTGGCTTATTAGATTTTTTAATCCTCTACAAAATGTTCTCTGAATCGAACCTGAGATGTCTTGATTGCACATACCTATCTTAGGTCTTGCATTCAATCTGTTACTTTGCCCATTATCCTTTTTATTTTTAATATCCCAAATATATATTCTCTTTTGGCACAGTCCCTGAGTTTACTGTGTGGTAAGTTATTCCCTCTTCTATTGTTTGAATAAAAATTCTAAATTACAGTCATGTATCTCTTCCATTTAGAAACCTACTATATTCTTACATTAATTGGAAGGTAAAAATAACTCCCTGCCATTATTTAGAAAGCCACCAATTAACAAGTTCTATTGAAGAATCAAATAGAAATCCTTGAAACTCACCTAATCTCACATACACAAAGAGAAACTCCAAATTAAATCACACCCAAGAAGAAGGAATGGAATCAGAGTTCAGAACCACAAGAAAAGTCTAGAATAATGTATGCTGGTTTTCATCGTATCTACATTTACATCTTCCTCCTACCTAGACAAAAAATCAACAAAATAAGCAAATGACTATTTGCTACAGTGAACGTGTTTCTTGAAAACAAGAAGGTTCACAGTGATTATCATCTTGAATAGATTAACACTCCTAACAAATTAGTTAATCACACTACTGGGTATGTCTGAGCAAATACCCGGAAGTGACTAGCTGTCAGTCTCAGAAGAAGAGGGGGAAGAACTGCCCTGAACCATTGTCTGGAACCATACAATGGGCTTGCACTCTGATGGAATGAAATGGAAGAAAGAAGTGAGCCTGTATGGCATAGCTCCATTCTGTTTGAGCAGGAGTTTCTTTTGTGACTGCCACAGCCTCTAGGCAACAAACTCCAAGTTCTTTTAGCTTTGCAATGGGGGTTCCTCCTAGTGAATTTCCAGGGACCCTCCAGGCTTTCCATATATGAGTGGCACTGCATCTTTGCTCCCTCTTTTGCTGTGACTTCCAACTTCCTGCACTGTGCAGTGACTGAATATGCCCAGGCTTTCCAGCGCACAGATAGCCATTGTGGACTGTCTCTGTCTTTTCTGTTAATTCTGCTCCTTTAGAGATCCTTAACCAATGCACAAACCATGCAGTTTGCTCTTGGAATAGAGTCAAACAATGAAATGATGCTAATGGACTTGTATTTCAAGGTCAACCAGTTATGTAGAGTCCACCATAAACATTAACCTGTTTCTACATCTGAAAAGACTACTTTGTGAAGTCCTTATTTTCCAAAAAAATCAATACAAATGGAGCAGTTTGCTTTGTTCAGAAGAAAACAGCTTTTATGGTATAGTTTGCCAAAATCTTAGTAAGCAATAAATTCGGGTGAGTGTGCTTATGTGTGTCTGTGCATATGTGTGTGTGTGTGATTAATTTTTCATGACAATTTGTGGTCTCAGTTGTTGGCATTGGCTTCAGTAAATGCCAGTGCTACAGGCTTTGTAGGAGGCAATGAATCTTAGCATACTATTTTAGATAAAATAGTTTGGTAAAAAGCCTGCATGGTGCCTCGGGAAGCCTCCCGGGACAGTGCAAGAGCTAATTCTCCAGATTAACACTGCCCAGGAAAGTCTCTCCAAGATAAGGGGGCGCCTAGGCCTAGGTGACCCTCCATGACCCCGCCTGGGTAGTGCCATCTCCTGGCCCTAGGTAAACATTGTAACCCTAAAGGAATGCATAGGTTGTAAAAAAGGAGATAATGGGGGGGAAACATCTATCACGGTTTGACATGCGACCTGCAACTGACCTGGGGTCCAACAGGATGAGAGAAACACAATATGCCCACTGGGGTCAGAGAATGTAACACCCCAATCTGTTGTCAATGGAAACCAAAATGTATATAAGGGGAAACAAAGTTAGCCATGGCCCGGCTTCCAGATTGGCAAAGGAAGTGAGGGTGGCTAGCCTCAAATTAAACTCTGATTTTGTTCTCACTGGAGATTGGTGTCTCTTGTGGAATGTTTGGGACAAACGGGAATTTTCTGCCGTAACAGCTTCAGTAAATGATGTGACTAGTAGAAGTGAGATTGAAAGATCAAAGGCATGAGTTTAGCAAGAAGTGCAGAGGATGAAAGGATAAGGAGAACACAGAGTAATAATTTTCATTTCATGTTAATTCTTCATAACAACTATCCATCTCTAAAGAGTTTCTCAGTAATCCTAAGGAAAGATATACAATCCCTGACCAGAACACTTCCCAATGATATTAAAGTGTGTGCTTGTGCTCACCAACGTGGATTTTCTCTTGATGCCACTCTAAGTGTCCTACCCTGGCATCAACATAAATCAATGCTGTGCCATCTATGTCATATCATCCAGAAAGGTAAAATGTATGTTTTCATATATATTCCCACCTGAAAGGGATAGCAATTTGATCACATTTGAATTTGAGTCTATCTCCTCTGTGTGCATTCTCTCAAACACTACAACCTGATGTTTTAAATAATGTCCATGTTTTTCCTGAAATACTTACATGATATGATTTGTAAATTTTTCACAATTTTAATATTACAAAGTGTCTAAGTGGGTATATGACCATATAGTCTATCTGTTCTATTGCATACAATTTTGGCAGAAATCCTCAGATAGTGACATACTCAAATAATATTTAAGTAGCTCACCTGTTTTAGACAATAGATCACAGTAAATCTCTGCAGGAGTTCTGGCTCTTTCATGATGCTAAACCAACCACCAATACTCCTGACTCCTGCCACTCCACATACTCAGAAAACATTTACGGGAACAGGTAATATCCAATACTCCTAATGACTACATTGAACAGTGTGATGTTATTGTCACTGCAGCTTGGAAGTCTGCAAGATTTGAAGTACTGCTTTGGTAACTTCCACGAAGACACACAGTCATATTTCTGCTCAGATGAGTCTGTTACTACTTCATCATAGGTTCTGTGTGGTACCGAATTTCAGGCAAAAGAATCATGGGAAAGTTATATTCTCCTGGCCAACTCAATTTCCCATAAAGTTTTCAAAGTACTTTTATGGAAGAAAGTAACCTGAAACCCAGGGAATTGATTGTGGCATTTTCTTGCTTCAAAATAACAGAGAATGTAAAGTTATAGCAACTATATCCTCAAAAAGCAATTATATCCTCATATCTCCCTAGTATTGAATTCTGGGTTTTATCAAAAGGAAAGTGATCCAGCCAGCCACAGCCCTTATTTAAAGGAGAAAAATGCAGAATGAATGACAAAGAAGGAAAGCGGATATCAATTACATACTAGTCATAAAATTCAACAATGAAGACTTAAACTTATTTCATTAAATTTCTTGCATTAACCCTTGAAAGATTATAACTACTACTTTTAAGATGCCTCAAATGTAAATGAAATTCAGTGAAGAAACAGCAGATCTGAATGGTGCCTCTGTGGATTGTTTCTGACATTTCATGTGCTCCACTATCACACTTATATTTATCATACATGTTGCGGCATCCAACTTTGGCTGAGTCACCGCTACACACTACTGTAACACACAGTACTCTTCATTAGCACCGTGCAACCCGGAAGTAGTTTAAGCAGGTAATTTTTCACGTGGAGAACTTTTATCCACTTGAGAATGAATGCCTCTGGAAAGTTGCTTCTTTTCTTCTTTCATAGATGAATGATCTGAGGAACAGTCTTCTCAGGTGCTGTCATGAGATAGAAGAGACAGATATGGTAAAGGATACTTAATAGAGCACCTTATATTCTTTCTTTCTTTCCTTGATATATATTTCTTAATTCCTAATAATTTATAGATTACAGTCTCCAATATTAAGAATTTAGCTTTATTCTGGGAGTATGGTTTTGGGAAAGTCATGTATGTGTGTGTGTGTGTGTGTATTTGTATATATAGGAGAGCTGAAAGAGTTTTAGAAGTTTCAGATTTTTTTCTCCTCTGTAAAATTAATTGTAAACCTTTAGAGTAATTACTTCTCATGGTATAAGTTATAGTATTTCCTGTTCACTCTCCTTTCCCTGATAGTTTGGAAAACAAGAACAAATAAATAAAATGATTCACCTAGACTGACTTGAAGTTGATGGTATGGAACTGTCCAATGGTGAAAGATAAATATAAATAAAACCAAATTCTTTAGTGTTTTCAAAGTTAAACTGAAGACATCTAACTAGAAACTCATTGATAATTTCTGTATTTGGAAATCATTTTGGAAGCTGTGATTTAGAGAAATGAAACACTTATGTAGGAAAAAATGATATAGGAAATGATTTGTGTACAGTTGCTAGAGGAGAGACTATTTCAGTAACCCAGGTGTAAGATGCTGAGCTTCAGAACGAAGGTGGTGGGAGTCAGCATGTAAATAAAATGACATATTTAAAGACATTTGAGGGAGGGACTAACAAGGCATGATTGCCTACTAGGTAAATAACTGATGACAGAATGGTATGTGTTAAATAACTAAGAAAATCAAGATTTACATGAATGATTTGCTTTCTGAAACTCATCTTTTTCTGTTTTATTTTCATAAAGCAGATGACCACATAGAAATAAATAGATTTATAAGAGTTAAGAAAAATTGCAAATTTAGGAGTCAATAAGCTTATTCAAGAATCATATTGTCTTAGGTACCTATCTCTCCTTGCTGAGACAAAATACCTGATGCCCACAATTAAAGCAGGAAAGGTTTATTTAGCTTACAGTTTGTGCAGCTTTCAGTCTATAATCAGCTGGCTCCAAGGTAGAGTGGCATACAGCAGAGAGCAGTTCATGGTAGAAGAAAACAGTAAAAGCTGCAAGAGCAAAAGGGAGGAGCACAGGCAAGCAGCCTCTTTCCATCCCTTACATTGTATGCAAACTACCACCCAAGGGCAGGTGTAGCATTCACACCCATAATCCCCAACACTGAACCATGAATCAATCATAAACTCTAGAGGTCAGTCCCATAACTGCATGGGACATCCAGACACAAACCACAATACATATTAATTGAGAATACATTTTACTCTGATCACAAGGCACTAAGCTAAGACTCATAAACAGTGAATAAAACAAACAAGATATTCTTGTCTTACTTGACCTTATTGTAATGGAAGATAATATATCAAGCAAGAACACTCATTTTCAAAAATACTCTTAAGTGATATGGAAAATGCAGAGCTTGCTGGGGAGACTCACCTGTGCTCAGAGATGACTAAATAAATGGGGTGATAAGAGTCCCCTACACTAAGAAGAGACCTTTGGAACCAAACCTAGAAATGGGGCAATGATCTAAATGGAAAAAACTCTCAAAGCATGATGGATGACTTATGAGAAGACTCTGAGTTAGAAGTTCCAGAACAAGGAAATAGGAACTAGCTTAAACAAGTTCCCACTAGCAAAATTTGGACAATTTTGTTAACTATTACTGTTTTTTTTTGTTGTTGTTACTGCACTCCGATTAGATTCCAGCCTATCCTTAATTGTAGTAACACACAAACACAGAAAAACACATATGAAAAATATTATTGGAAGCTTAGTTTGCACTCTAAATTTTCTAGGTTGGAAATCATGTATTTAACAAAGAACCCTTGTCAGCAGTTAGAGATACATGACAGAGTCTATTTCTGCTCATTATTATTGTGGTGTCATTGTTTCTGTGTCATGTCTGCCTCCTGTTCTGTCTAACTATATATGTTCCTATCTGCTAACTCAGGTAGTTTTATTGTATTTCTTTCAACCTTTTATTTTAGTTTCCACATGTTTGCAGAACTTAATGGTTACACTCTTACTGGGGAGTTAGTACATGTACATAACACATTTTAATTATTTTTATTTTCTTTTCTCTCTCCTCCCTTTCTCCATCCCCTCCCTCCATCCTTTCATCCCCTTCCCATTTGCAAAAGATCTAGACCTTGTGTAATTTTAAATGCAGCCCTGCAACTGCCAAAACTGAGTGTTCTTCATCATTTTGACAGCATTGTGTCATAGCTCCATTTTCTGATGTAGAGTAGCTGAGTTCCCAATTCTACTCAGTATTTTCTTATTTCCTCTTGGATAGTTTGCAGTATATTATTAGAACAGAGTCACCAATAACAACTTTTTTAAGGTAAAAGATTTTGTTGTTGTTGTTGTTGTTATGTAATATCCCACAGAAGAAGGTGTTGTGTCAAAGTTGCCTTAGCATGGAGTAAGTATGTATTAATTTTTTTGACATTGTAGTATTTCAAATACTATCACAATAAATATTTATTGTATAATGTATATGGTATAATTAGATATCAATCTTTGTGTGAATTTTTTAAGTTATATTTGCTAAGGTTAAGAGTTAATTTAGATTTAAAATGTATGTGTTATACCCAATAACTTTGGCCTAATAACTGTTTGTGAGGATATGTTTTATCCTACAGCCTCTCCATAAAGTATGAGTGTTTTGAATTTTTGTAATTCTAAGATGTATGAAATAGTATTAGAATATTTTTATTATAAGTGTTAACCATTCTTTCAAATATTTAAGAAACTTTTAAATCCCTATGTATGTACAACATATATGTATATATATGTGTGTGTGTACATGTTTGTGTGTGTCTGTCTGTGTACTATTTATTTCTTCTGTGTACTGTGTATATTTATGAATTTCACATATATCAATCTAGTTTTTAATCTTTTACTTAATATTCAGTGAAGCTTACAATATGGTGCTTGATCATATTTATATTACATTTATTGGGAATATGCTTCTTTTCTGGCAGTTCTGCATTCATGTCATTTATTTTTTCCATGCAATTGTTTTTCAGATTTGAATATATTAATCTTTCGTTACTTCCGTACTTATTTATTTGTAATTCTCTCATAGGTACATTAAAAGTATATCTAGCTTCCTCTATGGTTATATAATTTCATGTTTAAATCACTTATTAATTATTTATTCAAGCTTATGTGTTTTCATGTTTTAAATTGCTCTTGCTACTTGGGTGCATTTATGGACTCTCTGTACACTTGTTCCAGTCTACAATCATTAAAATAGTTTATACTCTGTTTTTCTATGTGATAAACATTGAGTTTCCTCATGGATAGCACTGTGCCTCTAAAATCCATATGTTGAAACCTTAATCTCAACATAATGACATTTAAAGGTGTTAAATTTAATGCTTAGCTCATAAGAGAACTTTCGTAAATAGGATTAGTATCTGAATTTTAAAAAGATTGAAGACATAGTAACGTCTCACTCTACCATGGGAGAAAAGAAGTTATCAGTCTGAACCTTGAAGAAGGTCTTCATTAGATGTTAAGCATAACAGCATCAAGATCTCAGATTTTCAATTTCTGGAATTCTGAAAGAATAAATTTCTGATTTTTATAAACTACAAAGTCTTTCGTTCTTTGTTATATAATAGCAAACTGACCTAGAAATTTATATTTATTTTTCCAAAGTGAATTTGACAGTTGGTTAGTTCATATGAAACTTAGAGGTATGCTATATTTTTTGAAATTGCATGGAGCTGAAGTTGACTTATATTTTACAAAAATTATTATTATAGTGTCTTTACATAAATTGGAGGTAAGGCTGGTGAGCAACAGTAGCAAATTTATGATCTGCTCCTGAGTAATCGTGGTGAAAGATTTGGGTCAGATTAGTACCAGTGCAACAGGACTAGTACTCAGGTTTGGGGAATAATTTGAAAGTTCAATTCATTTGCTATATATGTGAATGGAGAATTTCCCAGTGCATTTCATACATGATGTAGCAAAACAGAGTGAAACAAAACAGTTTGTAACATAACAGATTGTTTGTAAGAATTTTGGTCTCATCAGAATGATGAAGTTATTTTCTATCAAAAATGGCAAATTGTATAATGAATATATTTGGTAAAGTTGATGACTTTGAGAATTCTGGGAAGAAATTTGATTTGAAGTTCCTATAAGCCTACATTCTTTTTGCCAACAAATTGATTGCTTTTATTTTACATACTATAACTCCCTAGACTTCTCTACTAAAAAGTTAAAAAAAAAAAAAAAAACTTCTCTACTGTCTTCCATTTGCAGAGATCACTTTATATTGACTACTTTAAGGATATGTTGAATATTTGATAGATTCCACACTGTGTCTGAATTAAACAACTTTTATGTATTCTCTTAAGTATACACTAGATTTTCTAGAATATAGAACTTTCAGAGTTTATAGATTGATTACCCTTAATTCTAAGTTTTGTGGGTAGACCATGAGAAAATTGATATATGAGAGACTAGACATGATACAGTCTATATAAAGATAAAAAGGCTGAATGGAAAAAAGTCTTATTTTATACAAGAATAGGAGAACAATACCTTAAGTAAACTGCTGAAGGTGAAAAACAGTTTTTATAGTTCTGCTTAATATTTCAAACCAATGTGAAAATATATAAGAAACGTTTAATTCTCTGCAGTAATAAAATCTAAAATTTCACAGTTAATATTAGAATATATTTTGATTTTTCCTGTCATATTTTTTCTCCATATAAGTTTGGATTTCTATGTTTTCAAATAATTGCTATAAAATGCTATATATAAAGAGCCTAGACCTAGGGATATAGCTCAGCAGCACAAGCACCTGCCTGGCAAGCACAAGGTCCTCAATTCAATTCCAGGTACTAAAAAAAAAAAAAAAAAAAGAACAATAAAAGAACTAATAAGAACCATTAAAAAAAAAAACCAGTTTGCCTATAAGGAAGGAAAATTTAAAAAAGAATTTTCTTGCTCTTATTGTAGAACATATATATATGTGTGTATGTATGTTGTATATGTATAATATGTATTATAATATATCTAGATACTCATACGTGCTACGAGATATTATTCCATAACAGGAAAATGCACTACAAATAAGTTAGCAATTTCTAAGGTAATTTCAGTGAAGAAGTGGATTTTTAATTCCATACATTGTAAAAAAATTTTACTGCTTTGCAAATTGCTGAAATAAAGGCTGAGAAGATAGACATAAACACGAGGAATTATAAATATTGTTATAAATACGATAGAAATCAGATTATGATCCAAATGTAGTGATGTATAAAAATAAAAGCAGAATTATTTACACATACTGTGTGGATAAGTGTGTGTGTGTGTTCTAAAGTATTATAAATAATAAGATTGCCCTGATAAAAGTACTTTACAGAAATTATATTCCATAGAAATACCCTTTCAGTGGCATGCAGGACAGAATGGAGTAATGGAACATGAATTGAGGATCAACTTTAATTTCCTGTACTGGCGATTGAATCCAGGGCCTTGTACATGCTAATAAAGTACTTTAGCACCAAGCTATATCCCCAGCCTGGGAATTAACTTTAGAGACAGTCAAGGGAATAAAATTATGAGACAAAATAATAGGATGTAGCTGTGCTTTTCAAATACCTGCAAACTTTAACTCTAAGCAATGCAAATAAATAATTAGTATCATATCTGACATTTGGGAGAATATAATATATACGGACTTTAAATGTAACAAAGGCCGAGAATTACCAAGAGAATGTTTATTATTAAATTCTTTGAATAAGTGTGTACTTCTATACCTTTCAAAAGTTCCAGGTAGTACAATTAACAGCAGAAGATTGGACTCAGAGAGTGGAATTACACATAAAGCAAAGTCAATGTGGTGTATTGCTGACAAATCAATATTTTTTCACTTGAAATAAGACCACCATGGATATTGTAGTCTTACAAAAGAATTGTGTTATTTAACAAATAATTGTGAAAACCTTTCACTTCTCTGAGAGCCTGTAGTTGTGTATAACTCTACACTCTTTATATTATTAATCTAATCTAACTTTGATATATTAATAGAGAAGACTGATGTTTAGGGAAAACTATTGCATTTTTATGTTCAGACTGCCATAGCAAAATATTATAATATCAGCATTGTGGTTTCCTGCCGAACCTCTGATCCTGGGTTGCAGGTAGCTGTCTTCTTACTTTGTCCTGAGATGGGAACAACCTTCGCTCATTAGCCTGGGAGAGATAAGAATCTCTGGGGTCTCCTTCCTCTTTTTGTGAGCGCATCATCCCTCTGGTAGTACGACCTCACCCCATGATCTCTTTTAACCTTAATTTCCTCCCAAAGTGTCCTGTCTGCCAGTGCAGGCATATGAGGGTTAAGTTCCTAGCATTAAATAATTCAGCCCATGACCCCCGTCTAGTTTACTTACAGACCAAGAAAAGAATCTTTCTGAAGAAGACATTTAAAGTAACCAGGTCGTAGAGGTGGTTTCTTTCCATTTTTCTTCTCTAATGCAGAGATGGAGAAGCAGCGTGGTAGGAGGAGAGAACAGTGCTCAGCTGTGCCAAGTGGACTATGCTAACCCGGAAAGTCTTTGTGAAATTTACTTATTGGTTTTATTATTTTAGATCACTTAAATATTGCAGTGTATCTCACTTTTGTGAAGAGGTTGAAGTTAAAACACAGAAATCGTGAATGGTAGGTGTGTGGAGGAGGGTCACAGGGTCAGCAACAGTCTCCATCTGTTTGTGTAGGCAGCAGACATGAGGATCAGGC